>NW_015631716.1:844644-872797 GCF_001515625.1 Sinocyclocheilus rhinocerous
TGTGTGTGTGTGTGTGTGTGTGTGTGTGTGTGTGCGTGTGTGTTATGGACCTCTCCTCAATGCCAGCAGCCTCTCCGTGGACCTTCAGACATTTGCAATATGTGAAAAATGCATGGCAGGAATGGTTGTTCACCGCATGGGTGTGGGCTACATCCTGTCTCTGCCTTTGGAAAAGGGAAAGGGAGCTGAAGAATGAGTGGAAGAGCATAAGGAAAAAGAAAAGTCACAGAGTAGAGGGAGAATGAGGGGAAAGCCTAACCAATGAGAAAGAGGGAAGACACAAGTTCAGTGTTGGCTGGAGGTTGTCTCATGTGCCTTCATACAAGAGCTAGATGCAGCGCATTGGCCCATTGTGCATTATTAGTGCTGCATTCATTCATTCATTCATTCATTCATTCATTGTAATTTATTCTCTTTATTTTCTTGTTCTTCCTTCCTTCCTTCCTTCCTTCTTTCATGCATTACATTTTTCGTTCTTTCCTTTTTATCCATTTTTATTTATTAGTAATTCATTTATTCTGTTATTTTTATTTTTCCTTTAGTTCTGTTCTTTTTCTTTCATTCATATATTTATACATTCTCTTTTTCTTCCTTTCCTTTTTATCTATTTTTATTTATTTTTTTGCTAATTTATTCTCTTTTGTTATTTTTCTTTTACTTCTGTTCTTTTTCTTTCATCCATATATTTATACATTCCTTCCTTGCTTCCTTCATGCATTTGTTCATTTATTTACTTCTCTTTTTATTATTTTTTGACAAATTATTTATTCTTTTTATTATATATACTTTTTTATTTTAGTTCTCTTTTCTTTTTATTTGTATTTATTCTCTATATGTTTCTTTTAATTTTATTTCCTTTTATTTGTTATGTATTTTCTCTTTTTCTTTTTCTTTTCTTTATTTCATTTTCTTTTTATTCATTTGTTTTATTTTCTTATTTCTTAATTGTATCTTTCTGTTTTATTTATTTCCTTTCTAAGTTCTTCACGGGCAAGTAAAACTCTGACTTTCTCCAGAAATCTACTTTCTAGTGCTCTTTGACCCTTGATATAACCCAGCAGAGCTTGTGGTGTGTAAACTTGACTCCCAGCGTTGGAGGAGTCAGCAGCGTGCGGGTGCTGTGACTCACAGATGAAATATTTTACTCTCTGTGATGCTAGCTCCGCCTCGCTGGGCCCTGAGAGCATGAGGCAGCGAGGCGCCGTGTGTGCCGAGAGAGAGACCTGGCCCTGCTGTGAACTACTCACTGGAATCACCTCACTCGTCTGCCTCAGCCGCTCCACTTGTTTGTGCTTTCTGCTCGACCTCTCGGTGCCGAGCGCAACTGCTTTAAGTCACGGCTGTCGGAGTGAGCTTTGTTTGTGTGTTTTACATTCCTTCCTGAATTAAATGGGCAAAATAAACAAACAAGGGTCGGAAAAAGCCGCTGGAATTCATCTCTGTATCCTCTCATGTCCTTATCTACAAAAAGGTTGCGCGTGGTGTGGGTTTATATGAACGCTAGGGACATACAAAGCAAAAATGTGTGTATTTGTGGCCACAGCTTTTTGGATGGAGGCTTTAGAGCATAGTTATGGCTGTACCTATTGTATTTAGTGTCTGTGCATGTGAGGGGGCAATAAAAATAGTCTCTGACCTCCTGATATGACACAGATCAGTACGGGCTTAAACCTTTTAATGATGCGAGTAATAAGGATTTTAATCATTCTGATGCCATTATTGTATTTGTATGTTTTTAAGTCTTTTAAAAAGAATTATCTTATTCTCACCATGGCTGTGTTTATTTGATCAAAAATACAATAAAACGGTAATATTGTGAAATATTACAATTTAAAATAACTGTTTTCTGTTTTAATATATTTTCAAGTTTTTATTGCTGTGATGGCAAAGCTGAATTTTTAGCAATCATGTTCAAATCAACCATGTTACTTTTTTTTCAGGATAGAACAAAGTTCAAAAGAACAGCATTTTTTTTGAAAGAAAAAATTTAAAAGTATATATACTGTGTGTGTATTTAAACAAACATATTTTGGTAAGGTTTGGTAAAATGTGAATGTGTATCTGTTAACTACATGGTTTAATCTGCACAACCATTCAGTAATAATACTGATTCAGGTCTCACATGCCATGTCAATGTCAATTTAGACATTGCGAAAATATTGTCTTGGAATTTAGCGATTGTGTTTTTAGATTCAAACTGTAACTTGTGGGTCTTTTTGGCTAGTACTGTATATAAAAGAATCAGAAGAATCATTGTTAATTGGACAAACTCTAAAAAGAAATTCAGGGGACCTGTTATTATAACTTAAACAAACGCATGGTAGCAAGTTAAAAATTCAAATGTATTCATTTAAACCTTGTTTTGATATCAAAACATTATTTTGATATGCTCTTTTGACGTAATAATGTTGATCATTAATGTAATACATTAACTCAGTGCTGTAATTTAAACTTGTGGAAGACCTTTTAAATTGAAAAGAAACTTTACATTTTTGCTTTAATTGATGTAAGTTGCAGTAAATGTTTTGTTGTTGTTTTGACAACTTTGAAAATTTGGCAGTGGATTTCTAGTTCCCACATGCTTTTCATAGGACTGTATAGTGTTTTTAAATTGAAAAGAAACTACATTTTTGCTTTAATTGATGTAAGTTGCAGTAAATGTTTTGTTGTTGTTTTGACAACTTTGAAAATTTGGCAGTGGATTTCTAGTTCCCACATGCTTTTCATAGGACTGTATAGTGACATTATTATTTATGTGTTTTTAATAAAAGAAAAGAAATTTTAGTGTTTAATGCTGTTATATTTAACAGCTTGTGGTTAGGTTGTGGGTGGCTTCATGAGAGTACACTACATTGACCATATGAGCAATGACTGTGCTAATGCCAGTGACAACTAATATTTCCCTTGTTCGTTAAATGTACATGCTAAATAAGTTACATTGACCCATTTGCTATGCTAACTGTTGGAGATTAATTGGACTCAATTATGTTACAAATTAGTAACAACCTTTCTGAATAATTTACTTAATTTGTGTTTATGCTACAAATTAAGTTTCTCTAACTCATTGTAGTTTTTTGGTTGAACATAATTTAATTAGAGGTTTTTCATTTTTGTTGTTGTTCAGCCAAAACATTTGTTTTTAGAGTGGGCAATGCACATATTTTGTGTGTTTCTGTGTCCCCAGCAGCAGTAACACATTTGAAATGTTTTCAATCTCATCTTTCTCCTCAAATTCACTTCAGACTGCAACTTCACATGTCTTGTTAAAATTTCTTTTGCTGTGGTGGTAGATTGAGTAGTGCTGCTGTGCCACCGCTGAATTGTGGTGCAGAAAATGCTGTCAGATTGTTTTAGTACAGCGTTCTGTCTACATTAGTGCAAGGATAAAAAAAAAATGTTGAAGAACAATTAACAGAATCCAATGTCAAGAAAATCCAGTATTTTTATTTATTTATTTTTTTAAATGAAGCACAACAGGATAAGAACAGTTTGTAGATTCACGACTCTACCTCGGTTTATTTGTCCTTCATTTTTTTTCCCCACACAGTTTGTGCTATAGACATGAATCATTTGGTTTGTTGAGGAGATATGTGCTATTTCTTTTTTGGTTTATACAACACAAAAAAAAATCATCTGGCACATGATAAAACCTTTAAAAAAATCTAATAGATTTACAGAGAGTCATATCTAGAGACCAGAATATCATAGACATATGAGGGTGGACTCTTTCGACTTGGACCAGAAAGCAGCCTGTCAAAAAAAAAATGTTGAAGAACAATTAACAGAATCCAATGTCAAGAAAATCAGTATTTTTATTTATTTATTTTTTAAATGAAGCACAACAGGATAAGAACAGTTTGTAGATTCACGACTCTACCTCTGTTTATTTGTCCTTCATTTTTTTTCCCCACACAGTTTGTGCTATAGACATGAATCATTTGGTTTGTTGAGGAGATATGTGCTATTTCTTTTTTGGTTTATACAACACAAAAAAAAATCATCTGGCACATGATAAAACCTTTAAAAAAATCTAATAGATTTACAGAGAGTCATATCTAGAGACCAGAATATCATAGACATATGAGGGTGGACTCTTTCGACTTGGACCAGAAAGCAGCCTGTCAAGAACCACCCACATCACCCTAGCTTAGTGAGTTTTGCATGGACAAGCATTACCATTTTGTTCAGAAAATGTGTAAATCTAGTTTTTAGTCCTCTTTAACCTCTGATTAGAACCCAACAAATCTTCTCATTTAAACTTCATGAGTTTTATGATCAACAGATGAATGCAGACATTCAAAAACCGCTAACGGAACCAAACGCATTAAATCATTCGAAAATGAAGATGTTGTGAATAAAAACGGTTCTCCATTCTCAGCCCCACCTCCTCTTCTCTTATTCCCCTACGCCTGGTAAGGCGATTCATTCATCAATAATTGATAATTGGTTAAGACGGGTGAAATGGAGAGGTAATTTGTTGAGTATAGGCAGAGTGCAGGGCCAAATGATTTGGCTTTCTCAGAACTACAACCGGAGTTTACTGAGTTCAGCTCCTCTCTTCTCGACGGCTCTCAAGGACGCGGCAGGCTGCTCATAGCCACAGGGCTGTTCCTCTCTCTCTTGTCCTCTATTTTTTTGCGTCATCTTATCCCATTCACTCTCTTTGTTTCAGGGTCCATCTCTATCCCTCGCTCCACATGGATCTCAGCAGGGGTTGTCGATACTCCACACACAGCTGTAATAGAAGAGTTACTGATGTGCAGCGCTTGTAAAGTGACCACCCGCTCATGTTCACTGTAGTTTCAGATTTCTTCATAGCAAGATAAAACCAGATAGCTTGTGACAGGCGTACGTGTGTGCTGAATGTTGGAGCGTGTGATGAAGAGGAGGGAATACTTATTGATTTCAGACAAACATCTTTTTTTGTTTTTTTTGAAAATCGCTTGATTCTTTTTGTTCTGCTGCCTTACCCTTCCTCTCCATGTTTCTCCATCTGTCTCTCTCTCTTTCGCTAATGAAACTCCAAATGAATTGAAGCACGCTCGCTGGTTTCTCTCCCTCCCTCCCTCCCTCCCTCCTTGTCGACTCTCTCCCACTTATCATTCTCCGTCTCACTCTTCCTCCATACAGCACATATATGTGGGGTTTGAGATGTCGTCTTTCTCTGTACATCCCCAGTAATCTTTTTAAGAGAAGGGTGATAATGTGTTAGCGTAAACCCAAATTAAGACAAGGCGTCTGTGTCGTCTTGCTCTCTTTTGGTTGTTTGCAGTCATTTTCACATTTGCACACATTGTGTTTGATTAGTCTCTGTTTAAAAGATGCATTTTTAGGTTGGATGAATGACGTTCACCAACTCATCTGCACCTTACTTTGAACTTTTCAGTCCTGTGAAGATGGTGTGATTCCCTGATTAGCGTCTTTGTAGTGCTTGTAGAAATGTTGTAGGTTTAACCCTGTGAAGCCAGACATGAAAATTTTAATTTATTAAATAAATACATAAATGGTTTTGTTTAGTATCATATTTAATTCATCAGGCTTGTAGACGGCATGTAGTGGGTTGTGTACAACAGGTTTTTCAGCAAGGGTTTAATCATGTTGTTAATTTAGAGGCCTTTGCATATCAAATATAAGACATTACACTTTATAGGTTTAAATGCCCCAAGGTTTTACTTGTTTGTTGTAAGTTGCTGTCAATAGAAAAGGATAGATGGATAGATGCATGTATATTAGTCAAAGGAAGATACCCTATTGAATTAAGTGGATCAAAATTATGCTGTGAGGGATATATTTACAGGTTTTACAAACAAAGGCATGCGCTGTATTAAGGTCCTAAATCTTTGGTTCTCAACTCAGGGGGTCGGGGTCCACTAGGGCGCCTCAGCAAACTTCCAAGTGGCCTTAAAATGATTAAAATAAGGCAAAACAAGCATTAAAATGAGACAAAACCACAAAAACGGAAAGATGATTCATATTTTATTCACGGTTTCATTTTTTTTCTTTGGAAGAACCAGGGATCCCACTGTCTTGTTGTGATTTCTAGACCTCAAAGTCATATAAATTAATAAATATTAGGCATTTTGATGAACAATTTTATAGTTATTCCAAGCTCTAAAATTCTTTATCGGGTAAATCTGTATCCATTAAATCATGAAGTCAATTTAAAATCATTGGTTAAAAAGAGTGAGAACCATGATGAACATTCAGCTCTTGTAGTGTCGGTCCTTCAAATTACAGTCAAAAAAGTTGCGAACCACTGTCCTAGATCACATAATTTTCAAAACTCATAACTTTAGTGTGCAAAAACTCCATAAAACACTTTGAATGTGTTTTTTTTTTTTTCTTTTTGGAAAAAGGTCTATTGCTGTGATTATTAAGTGGATTTTAGTGTGCTGCTAACTTGCTATGTTTTTGCTAGTTTTTAGGGTTATCTTTTTTTTTTTTAATACCTGGATTTTTATGTGATCAAGTAAGATCTGATCGTGATCACAGAAAGCACAAGTTCATTGCAGGTAAAGGGGCCTAAAATATCTTGATCGCTAGATATGTCTTATATGGTTTCTCCTTTAATGTAGTTTACATGGGTTTTTCTCCTCAACAAGCCTTGTGATTTGGAGCGACATTCATGTCTGTGACAAACAGTGTGGTGTGAGTTACACACCGAAGTGCAATACTTTTAGTTAGGTTGTAATCTATGACCTTCAGTATGATCAAAAGTAATTGTGATAGCCTTAGGGGTCGTTCATACAGAAGGCATTGTTGTGTTTAAAATTGCAAGACACAGGGCAAAGAAATGGAAAAAAAAAAGGTCTCAAAGCACAGTTTTTAAAAGTTGAACTTAACTTGAGCACCACATTTTTATAACACAAAAGACACAAGTGCAATGGTCAAAAACTTTTTTTTTTTTTACATAAAAACAATGAAAAAGCAGCGGAGTGGAATGCAAAAATTCTATAATGAAATGCACGAGCACTGTGTGAATGCTCCCTTAGCATTACTATTAGCTTGCCAAATAGTGATTGACTGACACTGGTTTTTCAAATTTCATTTGAAGTTTTAATTGGAATATGTTCTGACTGGATGGCCTATTGTTTACATACTATATTGCATTACATCATGACATATATGATATTAAATGACAAAAAATTGCTTAAAGGTGCTGTATGCAATTTTTGTTTTTACTGTACTAAAGCGTAAAAATATAAGTTTACAACATCACATACTTAATTTCTCTGAAAAACAATCCTACAGCCAGCTATTCTACTTTGAAATGTGAGTTCCATGTCGGAATGTCTGTTTTTGTTTTGGTCTGTGTGATTCTGCCCACTGCCAATTTACCTAATAGTATTTCGTCACCCTGTGTTGACCAGAAACATATTAAATGTGACTAAATCAACTCGTCGTCGCCTTCCATTGTCAGTTGTGCTCATTCCTGTTGCATATGGTCCTCAATCTGGCAACCCACGTGCGTGTCGAGTCTGAGGAGGAGGGGACAGCAGAAACGGCTCTCTCCAGTATTTTGGAATTGAACCATAGTACCCATTTCAACCACTAGCTGACTGTCAATGTTACATACTGCACCTTTAAATTGCATGAAAGGTAAATGATTTTGAGTAAATACTGTGTGAGATCATTCAGAAATATCTGAAAACCGATAAATGTTCCAGTAGGTGCAACTGACACATGGGAGAACTTGGAGTCAAGAGATTTATAGCTTCGATGCCATTTATAAATTTCATGTTATGGCCAATAACCAATAAATGGCCAATATTAAACATTCTTACTAGGGATGCTCCGATCGATCGGCATCGGCCGATAATCACATTTTATGACTCGATCGGTTCGTGAGATCGGCCGATAATCACATTTTATGACTCGATCGGTACTCACTACACTTGGCCGATCTCACGAACCGATCACAATTTGATGACGTCAACGCGTGACGACGTACATGATGCGTGGGGACATAATTTAATGATTTGGCGCCACAGTCATGTCATCGCTGGTGTGGAAATGCTATTACGTGTCGAGAAACAATGAAAAAATCGCTATTTGTCGTGTATGTTTTGCATGATGATATGATGAATGGATGGTTCATTTTTAACAGCAGATTCAGTGATGTTAGAGCTGATCTGCGCCTCACTGCACACATCTGCGGCGCGTTACGGTTCCACGGCTACTGGAGCTGATCGCGGCCGCTCTAGTCAGTGCTTAAGCGGCTCTCCATGCTGCTTGGCTAAAAATAGTCTTTTGTGAGTTGTCACAGACGAAATCGTCTGCCTCATGAAAAAAATGTATTTTAAAAAATGTAGTTAATATTTGCATCATTTATGATTTATTTTATCCATGGGAAACACATCCCACAGCACAACTACCTGAACCCAACTTCAATCTACTCATCACCTTATCTTTAACTGCGTTTGTAGCCGGCGCCATAGCCAGACTGATAAACAAACACAGACCGGAAGTTAACTTCGGGCCAGGCGCGTGCGCCCGATGAAACCTATATAAAGCTTGAAGCATCAGAATTGGACGGCATCGGTATCGGCCGATCACCATGACAAGAAATCGGTACTCAGTATCGGCTGCAAAAATCCTGATCGGAGCATCCCTAATGCTTACTACTTTTAAACATTCTGGTGCCTATATAACTATGAAAATCAGCCAATTAGCATCAACATACAGCATCACATCTGTAATAATATTAATAAGGGTATAAGGTGGACAAATGAAGGTTGTTTATCTTTTCCCTTTGAGTTTTAGGAGAAATGGAAGAGGAGATGGAGAACCCTGAAATAGTGGATCTCCCAGAGAAACAGAAGCATCAGCTGAGACACAGAGAGCTTTTCCTCTCTAGACAGCTGGAGTCTCTGCCTGCGACACACATCAGGTAACCTACAAAAAGCTTTGTTGATATTGAGGATACGCTTCGTTCTGCGGTGTTCTCTCTAACAGCCAACTGGACTCTCTCTCATTAGCGTCTGTGTGTGAGTCACACATCTCACACACATACTGGCTCCCTTCAGTCTTTTTCATGTTCTGGCCTAATGGAGTCCCCAGCACAGGAGAGTATTAACCTCTCGTTCATTCATGCCGCTCTCTCATCGCTACGAATTCAGCGGAGAGCAATTGAAAATTGAGTCAATCTTTTTTTTGCTCAAGGGCTTGTATTTTTCATCGAGTCATGTGAATAGAACCATTTAATGAGGATCATGCCCACTTTTATTTTGGAAGTTGCTATGAAGTCGTTGTTCTCAGGAAAGCGGCCATTCAGCATAAGGCTGCTTTTTAAACCACCACATCCGCTCGTGTCCTACTTACAAACCTGAGTTGCTGACCAGGTCACGTCTGACTCGCGAACATGTAAATCATCTTTTGTGTTTGCGAAGAAAGTCGGACCCAAGGGTGGAGTGAGCTTGACATTAAACCTTTCTGGATGAACAGGTTCTTCACTGTTGTTCGGTGATGAAAGATGGACGGCAAGCATCATCTCTCTCAGGGGCTGAAACAGTGACTCCGTTTCAAAATATAGTTGATTGGAATTTTCCTCCTGTTTTACTCATTTGCAGTGACCTAAAAACATGGACAAGGGTACTGGCAGTAAACACAAAAAAAAGGATTATGTTTGGAAACCTCTTTATTTAAAAATAGAGATAATTGTCTTTAAATGTTATTAAAATGTTACTGGCATTAAACACAACAACAGAGTTAAGTTAGAATTCAGGAGTTACTCAAATCTCATGTGAGGGCTTTGGCTACACTGCCAAAAACATTTCTTACTCAGCATTTTTGTTTTGTTTTTCGAAGGAAAATATCTAATTATCCTTAAAACAAGATACATTTACTTTGGGGGAAAAAAATTAAGTCTGTTTGAAGTCTGTTTGCTAGAAAAATAAACTTAATTCAAAGGGAAAAAATAAGTTTATTTTAGTAGCTTAAAATTTTATCGGATTTTTGCTGATGATGTCAATTGACCTTGCTTTGAGGATATTTAGATATTCTTACTGGAAAACAAGAAAAATTTTGAATAAGAAAAAGATTTTTGCAGT
This sequence comes from Sinocyclocheilus rhinocerous, assembly GCF_001515625.1. NCBI lineage: Eukaryota > Metazoa > Chordata > Actinopteri > Cypriniformes > Cyprinidae > Sinocyclocheilus > Sinocyclocheilus rhinocerous. The sequence continues at coordinate 854,694 of NW_015631716.1, forward strand.
GTAGTATTTTTAAAATGGTATTCTTGGCCATTTTGCCACAATTTATATTGATACGATACTGGAAAGAGGTCAGGATGCGCAATGTTCATATTTACACCAACTTTAATGTTTGCATGTAACTTTGTTGGTTTGATGTTTTCTAGGTGTATTTTAGCTCTGGGATCTGTCAGGAGTTCTAATTCATGCAAACTTAGTCAAATAAAGTACAAATAAAATTTGAAATGATTGAATTCTAAGCATCAAAGCATAAGCTTTTTCTACGCATTATAACCAAATATCTTAATATCTTGGGGACCAGGTTTTTTTATTTAGACCTTTTCAAACTTTATACATATTATGACCTTTGAGAGATGTACTTGCAAAAAAAACAAACAAAAAAACACATTGTTTTGATTGAAGACAAAACCTTGTTTGATATTTCACAATTTTTTATACTTTTCCTCTCAGTCAGATTACTTGAAAAAAAAAATCAAAATAATCATTACTTGCAAAACTAGGCTCAGTTGGCGACAGTTAGACAAGCTGCTTTGAACGAATGCACCTGTTTAACTATAATCATCAAGGAAGAATTGTCTGTTTCTGATACTTTTGGCTCCCAATATTGAATAAGTTTTTACATTCTAAATTGTGTGATACAGTTTTAAATGGAATGAAATAACAAATGATCATAATCACTCTAATACTCATTTCTAAACCACAGCCAAACACAAAATTCTGTCCAGCAGTACTGTGAATGAACTATGTGAAGCGATTCAGATCTATTTAATGGCATATAAGGCTATGTGATTCAATCCACTGCTAAACCTGCGTGTTTGTGTTGTTTTTTTTCAGGGGGAAATGCTGTGTTACACTTCTGAATGAGACGGAAGCCCTCAAGTCCTATTTAGACAGAGAGGTGAGTGTCACAGCATTATGCTGAGGTGTTTCTACGCATGGGCAAATGCTTTTGTTTGCTTGAATTTGCTTGCGCTCTTCGTATCTCCGTTCACAGTATGTCTGCAAGAGGGAAATGTTTATCTGATGTGTGTGTGTGTATGAGAGTTAGTTTTGAGTCCCAATCCAGATGAATAATTCAGTGTGTTGACCCAGTATGTTCCTCTTCATATTTAGTAATGAGGAGGCTGGAGACTCAAGTCAAGCCAGTCCTCTAATGTCGCAAACACTGGCCTTCACCAGTTCATTTGTCTGTGTTTATATTAAAGGCCAGGAACATACTTTACCTGTGCATTCAAGTTCCAGCCTAGATTTTTTTTTCTCATTCAAGAGGCTGTTTCACTCGGATATAGTACTCTGTTATAATAGAGATGAAAAGATGATCGCAATTTCATACAGACTTTAATGCCTGATTGGGATAATCTCAAAAAGCCAGCTAGCACCCAATTAAACATCTTAGTCATTATATTGGTTGCCCACTAATGCTGCTTGCACTAATTGTAAGAACTAAATTAAGTTCTCATTAGGTGAAAGCTGGCTTCAGGAAGAAAGCGAAACAAAAGTCTCATTTTAAAGCAGTGTGTGTCCTGTAGTGAATGTGATCTGTGGGTGTTGGTTTGTCAGGAGAGGATGATGGTCGGGAGCTGGAAAAACTGGAGGAGGTGGTGTGGGATCCCAGCATCCCCCTCACCGAGAAACAGATCGACCAGTTCCTTGTCGTGGCTCGGTAAGATTCTGCAGCGGGAGCAAATTTGCTCTGTTTTTCGTGTGGCAGTCTGTTGTGAACATATCACTGAGTTTAAAAGACAATAAACAACAAAAACCTCAACTATGAAATTCTGAAGATGCCTCCGAAATATTATCTATTTTTTTTTGTACCACTCTATACCCTGTTATTTCAAACTGCATATTTTGCTCGCTCTCACTCACTCATTCTCTTTCACATTTTTTTCCCTCTCTTTCTCAAACTTCCCCAACCCCCCTCCCATGCAGGTCTGTGGGTACGTTTGCGCGGGCTCTAGACTGCAGCAGTTCAGTTCGGCAGCCCAGTCTGCACATGAGCGCTGCGGCAGCCTCCAGAGACATCACACTGGTACGGCACATCTCACATTCTCACACTCTCGCACACTCAACACGCTGCTGGAAGACTTCACACTTTAGTTAAGCTCAGCAGGTTCATACTAATTAATGGCAGACATATGCAACAAAAAAAAAACAATGGCTTCAGGAAGAAAGCGAAACAAAAGTCTCATTTTAAAGCAGTGTGTGTCCTGTAGTGAATGTGATCTGTGGGTGTTGGTTTGTCAGGAGAGGATGATGGTCGGGAGCTGGAAAAACTGGAGGAGGTGGTGTGGGATCCCAGCATCCCCCTCACCGAGAAACAGATCGACCAGTTCCTTGTCGTGGCTCGGTAAGATTCTGCAGCGGGAGCAAATTTGCTCTGTTTTTCGTGTGGCAGTCTGTTGTGAACATATCACTGAGTTTAAAAGACAATAAACAACAAAAACCTCAACTATGAAATTCTGAAGATGCCTCCGAAATATTATCTATTTTTTTTTGTACCACTCTATACCCTGTTATTTCAAACTGCATATTTTGCTCGCTCTCACTCACTCATTCTCTTTCACATTTTTTTCCCTCTCTTTCTCAAACTTCCCCAACCCCCCTCCCATGCAGGTCTGTGGGTACGTTTGCGCGGGCTCTAGACTGCAGCAGTTCAGTTCGGCAGCCCAGTCTGCACATGAGCGCTGCGGCAGCCTCCAGAGACATCACACTGGTACGGCACATTCTCACACTCTCGCACACTCTACACGCTTCTGGAAGACTTCACACTGTAGTTAAGCTCAGCAGGTTCATACTAATTAATGGCAGACATATGCAACAAAAAAAAAACAACTCAAACCTTTTTGGATCATTTGTCCAATTCTGAAACTGGTTGTTACTGAATTTTTTTCTTTATAGTGAATTAAACATCAAATGTTGTATTATAGCCAGATAATATTCATTACATTACATTACATTATGACATTTAATCCTGTCAAAAGAGGCATAATAAATATCTTTTCTCATCTTATTCTAAAATGTTGAATACAGCCTAGCTAATACGATACATAATCCTGAACATCCGTGATGCTTTTTCATCATATTATTTTCATCATTTTTATATACTCTTTTCTGATCTCATCTTATCTTTGTCATTGCGTGTTATTTAGCTTTTGTCTGATAACCTGTACAGATAAACTAGAATATCACACACTAAAAACTTTGAGCAGAAAATGCCCCCCCAAATTTTTTTTTTTGTGTGAAAGACAAAATAGGCTGCAAATTTGAACAGAAACGATTAATATCTGATAGTAGAATCATTAATTTGGAGAAGCAATGTGTGCATGATAAGATCCAGTTTTAGTTAGATTTAGTGTAAATGATGACTGATAAAGGATGATACAATATGTTGATGGGAAAGTGACTGTGTGGAAGCATATTGCAGTCAAAATTCAAATGCAATTACAAATTCAGTTTGTATCCATGAACTAGCGCAGAGAGTGAAAGGCCATTTAAACCATCATCTTGTGTGATACATTAAAAAAAGGAACCAGCTCACATGTTCCTTTCCTTTTAGAAATGGAAAATAAACCTTTTGTCCTTTGTTGTGTAAGTACAGATGTGTTTATATCAGCCAAAAGTCAATTTAAGATTTAGAGATTTTGTTTTTAGTATTCTGTCATAAGTCAACAAAAACATCTACTCAGTTTGTAATAGTTTATTTAAAGTCAAAATTGTATTAAACAACATTGACTGAATAATTACATGAATAATTATGCTGTTTTGAAGTTTATTCAATATTTTTAAATGTTATTTCATCGACACCAGTTCAAGGAAAAACGATTAATGAATTATAGAAATACGGTATTAGGCATTGTTGTGTTTTAGATGTCATATTTTATTAATTAAATGTATAGTTATTTCAAACAAAGGCTACTTTAAAATTAGCATTTTTGGTTTTACCGTCAGTCTTGAGCCCCGTTCACACCAAGAACGATAACTATAAAGATAACGATATTAGCGTCCACACCAGCGAACGATATCGTCCGTTTATTCTAAGCGCACATGTGTCTTCCGCTTTAAATTCTTGAGCTCGTTACAGCAGGATGGATTCTGATTGGCTGTCAGTGTTTTATCGTTCATCAGCTGGAAAAAAAATCGTTTTGAAAGTGATCACAACGATATCGTTCCTCTGTATCGTTATCGTTATAGTTGTGGTGTGAACTATGCTATTCTTTAATATTGAGAACGATTTTTAGAGCTATATCTTTATCGTTATCTTTATAGTTATCGTGCTTGGTGTGAACGAGCCTTTAGTGTGTCCGGTTTCCATTTTACTTAAAGTTAAAGTGTGACAGTTCAACAAGCAGAATTACAAAAATAAGGGCTGTTACACGTAGCTTTCTTGGATGCCATTGGTCAGTCAAATTCATGCCATTGGTTGAGCTAGTGTTTCTGTCAGGATGCTCAGACTCATAATATGAGTGGCAAAATTTGATTAGAATTTAAAGTGCACAGTGATCATCTCAAATAATCACAATTAGATCAAATAATCCCCACTAGGTGATTATGTAATAATTGCGACAGGCCTATTGCCAGCTCAGTGTTCAGTCTCAGCCTATAGGCTGTACGAGAAGAACATCAGAGCATGGGTTTCACTCTCCAGCCACCCAACTCTGCCCGTTGTGTACAAAACATGAAGGAAAGATGCCAGAGGGCAACATCCCCATGCATAAACATACACACGCTCATGCTGCCCACACAATTCTTCTTCGTCTAGTGTCAATGTTGTTCGCAGGATTGAGCAATTCCGATTTTCTGAAAACAATGGAATGTTTGGTGACGAATCTTGAATTTGAGCCATCGTTTATGATGTTTTCTTATCTCAAATTTTTTTTATTTTCAGTTTCACGCCATGGACACGTTGCATAAGAACGGCTATGACATGACACGGGCCATCGCGGCGCTGGTACCCCAGGGTGGGCCGGTGCTCTGCCGGGATGAAATGGAGGAATGGAGCGCGTCCGAAGCCAACCTGTTCGAGGAAGCGCTCGAGAAATACGGCAAAGACTTCACTGATATCCAGCAAGACTTTGTAAGTTCATCCCAGAAGGGTGTTCAGGCTGAATTTCTTCCGTTTGTACTACAGCATAGCGTGGCTTTGAAAAGATTTGAACAGCATATGTTAAGGTAATTGTGGCAGTAATGACTGATAAACTGCCTTTGTTTAGGGACAGCGAGTGTGCCAAGTGTGTGTTTAACTCTGCCATCTGGTGGTTGATGGGTGTATGTGCAGCACTGAGTGTTTCGGCTCGGGGTTTTAGAAATCTCTACTTAGAGAAACAGGGAGGAGCCAGGCATGGAAAATGGGCACACCCTAAAGAAGTGAACCAGCTTATTCAGGGACACAAAGGATGGGAAATGGAGCTGGGTTTCTGTTTGCCATCACAAACGGATTTGCTTCAGAAAAAGATTCCTTTCACCAAAAATGAAAACTCATCATTTACTCACCCATTTGATGTTGCTTTTTAAATCCATATGATTTCCTTCTGTGGAACAAAACAACTGATATGTTTAAATATTTTCATGCATCAACTCTAAAACTCAAAAAACACCAAAAAAGCTCCATAAAAGAATCCGTATGTCTCATTTCAAATCGTCTGAAACCATATGAAAACTATGTATGAAACTGACCAAAACTGTAATTATTATTCACTCATAATCTACACCTGCAGTGAGCTGCACCTCAAGAGCCGCTGCACCAGTCAGTGATTTGAACCGTTTTAATGTGTGAGACTCGTTCACTTATCCGTTTCTCAAGTTCAATTTAATGATCTGACTCAGTGATCTCGAGTTAAAAGGTTTTAAAATGTCATAGACTTTTGTTCATCTTCAGAACACAAATAAAGGTACTTTTTAATATTCTCTCATCCTTTTTGTCCATTTATTAAAAGTCAGTGTAACCAACACTTTCACACATTAGAAAGACATCGTATATTTATCTCACATCAGTGTTTATATGTGGAAAAAAAGCCTAATTTAAATGTGTTCATTAAGTAAATTGATCATGTCTCTTCTGAAGACTTTAATTAAACTGCTCAATTTATAGAGACAATGTCTTTATAAGCATCAAAGTTTTGGACTGCGTGGATGTTCAGTGGAGGAGCAGAAATTTCTCGGATTTCGTAAAAAATATCTTAATTTGTGTTTCAAAGATAAATGCAAGTCCTGTGAGTTTGGAAAGACATGAGGATAAGTAAATTATGACAGAATTTTCATATTCTTGTAACCTACCCATTTTACAAAATGGGGTTAAATGTAATTAAACGGCTATTTTGTTGATGATTTTAGTGAAGTATTCAGCTTTTATTGTTCTATTCCAGCTTCCTTGGAAGTCTCTGACCAGCATCATTGAGTATTACTACATGTGGAAGACCACAGACAGATACGTTCAGCAGGTAATCCAACACGGCTGTATCAAGTCTCTGTGTACAAGTTGAAAACCTAGATAGTTTTCACATTGAGACTAACTGTCTCTTGTTTCGTACAGAAACGATTAAAAGCAGCCGAGGCTGAGAGCAAGTTAAAGCAGGTTTACATCCCAAACTAGTGAGTATTTCAACAGGTCGAAGCTGAACCCTGGATTTGGCATTTCATCATAAGCTTTAAGTGATTGCACTTTGACCAGATGAAATCCAGTAACCGTCATGGCCTTTTTTCTACAGTAACAAGCCCAACCCTAACCAGTTGAGCGTGAACAGTGTGAAGCCAGGGCTTGTGAATGGAGCAGGGGCTCTTCCGGGATCACCAGGCCAGCCGGTCGGATTGGGCAGAGCATGCGAGAGCTGTTTCAGTGAGTATTTGACCAGCTCTTAAGTAATTCAAATGTTAAAGGTGACATTAAACTGGAATAGGACAAAGTATTTGTACATGTAAAAAAAAAATACACTTCCACTTTGAAGACATATTCTACAGTTTTTTTTTTAGCATTTTTTCCCCCTGGTAATGTTAATCGAGATTTTTCTCATCAAATGGCGCTTTTCCACTGCACGGTACGTCTCGGCTCAGCTCGGCTCAGTTTGTGTTTCCACTGCAGTTCAGTACCGCTTTAGAGTGGGCGGGATTATTCACATGTCGTTATAGTTGCGCATCCTCTACTGCCGCGACCTCCTGAAAAACTTTTTAATTCCGCGTCGTCCCATCAAGCTCTCGCTGGATCCGCTCCTCGGCTATCAACGAGAGGAACGTCTGTACTTCCTCAACAGACCATGAAACAGTAAATTCAAGTTCAATGACACAGGAAGTGGCGATTCTCTCTGGCAAATCAGTCATCAGCAGGGTTTACATGTCACATTTTGGTAACGGTATGGCTCGCTTGGAACCTCAGCCGAGGTGGTACTGAAAAAAGTACCAGGAACCAGGTACTGTACACAGTGGAAAACCCCCCAAAAGCGAGCCGATCCATGCCATGCAGTGGAAAAGCGCCAAAAAGCAGTAGTCATGTAGTTTTCCCGGACTTAGAATTAAACATGCAATTTTTTGCTGCTATACCTTGATGATTTCTACATCAGTGTTGTTGTTGTTAACTAAGGGTGCGTTTACAACCAAAAAGTTATTATTTTGTGTTTTTCCACGTACAAACATTGTCGAAACGATCCCTGTTCACACAGATCTGCAATAAAGACTTAAAAACACTGTATTATGCATGGCAGGCCAGCATTTGGTGATGTCACTTTGTAAAGAAATATTACACATGTAATTATATATAATATTACACACATACATGTAATATGAATGCACACAAAGTCACTGTTTTCATAAATTCACGTTTTTGTAGTTATAACGGTATTATTTTCAAAAACTTGCACTTTGACACCCATTTTCAAAAGTTTGCATCAGACCCCGAAAACCCCTTTGTCATGTAATTGAAAGGCCAAAATGCATAAAACGTTTTCGATTTTTAGTTGAAAACTGTGTTGTGTAAAATGTGTTTTCCGTAATTGTAATAAAGCTCAAATAAAATAAAATAAAATTAGAAATCATGCCTTGGCAACTAACTGAAATAATTGTAAGTTGAAGTTCTAAAATTATTAAAACTAAAATTGAAAAATATATATATATATAGTTAAATAGAAATATTGTTAATATTAATAAAAAAAAACAATAATGATGACAGAAACACAGCAAAATTACTCAAATTTAAACTATATATAAAAAAAAAAATACTAAGAATAAAAAAGCGAATTCAAAATATCAATAAATACAAATAAAAATAATACTATAGTAACACTGTTCTACATGTAAATGACATCTGTTATGATTGGTTAACCTCATGGAATAATGCACATGAAATAAGCAAGTAATAAGTAATAATGTCCCAACCAGTACAGGCTGAATACAATAAAGTAGCTGAGCACTGATTTGACTTTTATTTATTTTATTTATTTATTTATTATTATTTAACAGGATAAATCCTGTTTTCTATTATATGCCAGCTTTAATATTATTTCAGGTTAAAGGTTAAACTACAGCGAGTAGAGCAGAGTAGTGTTGGAAGGAGTTTGATGTGTTTTGTTTGTGTGTAGCCACTAGCTCGTATCAGTGGTACTCATGGGGGCCGCCCAACATGCAGTGCCGACTGTGTGCCTCCTGCTGGACTTACTGGAAAAAGTACGGAGGTCTGAAGATGCCAACCAGACTGGATGGAGAGAGGCCTGGACCCAACCGCAACAACATGGTGGGTGTAAAGTGGATTCTCTCCAAACATGCTCCACAGGGCTCCGAGTCAATTCTTGACATGAAATTCTTGCTCTCTCCCCTGAGTCGTTTTATTTAGTCTTTTTTTTCTTTTACTGTGCAATTCTGTTTTAATATGTCTCTTTGTGACTGTTATGAATGCCCTGAATGAGCGAAACTTTGTTTTTCTTTTATGTTTAAAAGATGTTTAAAAGTGAAATTTGTGGACTTTAAAAGTAAAATGCAATATTTCGATTTTGCTGTTACCCAGAGCTTGACTTTCATCTCGCTGTCTGTGTTCAGAGTCCTCACGGTCTGCCCGTGAGACATAGCGGAAGCCCAAAGTTTGCCGTTAAGACCAGACAGGCTTTCTACCTGCACACGTCTCAGCTGACGAAAGCTGCTCGACGCGTCTGCCAGGACCTGTTGAGATCCAGATATTTGGCCAGACACCCGTACATACCTGTCAACACTACCGCTATCAAAGCTGAGTGTGAGTATCTGCTGTGAGACATGAATATGGTACTTCAAGTTTAAATTGCTCTGATGGTATTTCTTATTTTGGAATTTATATATGAATTATGGGACGTTTTTTTACTTTTTTTTATTATTAAATTGAGGGTCAATGACAAATAAGAGTATCTAAATGATTGGGATTTTTTTTTTTTTTGTATTTAGATTAAAACATGAACCAAGTTCTTACTCACGGTCTGCCCGTGAGACATAGCGGAAGCCCAAAGTTTGCCGTTAAGACCAGACAGGCTTTCTACCTGCACACGTCTCAGCTGACGAAAGCTGCTCGACGCGTCTGCCAGGACCTGTTGAGATCCAGATATTTGGCCAGACACCCGTACATACCTGTCAACACTACCGCTATCAAAGCTGAGTGTGAGTATCTGCTGTGAGACATGAATATGGTACTTCAAGTTTAAATTGCTCTGATGGTATTTCTTATTTTGGAATTTATATATGAATTATGGGACGTTTTTTTACTTTTTTTTATTATTAAATTGAGGGTCAATGACAAATAAGAGTATCTAAATGATTGGGATTTTTTTTTTTTGTATTTAGATTAAAACATGAACCAAGTTCTTAGAAATGGTACAAAAATTTTATGTTTTGTAACCATCATTGATATCTGATATTTTAAGAAACTTATTGATCTTGTCACAGCCCTGAGTCAAGTCAAGTCAAGTTTATTTGTACATCGCTTTTCATTGCAAAGCAACTTTACAGCAAATTAAGTTTCTACAATATTTAGTGGTAGCTTATCAGTGGTGACTGTCAATTAATGTACATATGGCAGAAATGTACGAAAAAATCAATTTAAGACGTAATAAAACAGACGATGAACACTATTAACAGCAATTATTATATGATGCAATCAAACTTATAGCAAAATGTGGTAGTTCCCGGAGTAATTTTTCAGTTGTTTTTTTCTTGCATGTTTCTGTATATTGGTTGTACCGCAGAACTGATTTGAATGCATTTTCTGATTTAGTTGATTTAGCAAACAAATGTTATTGATGTTTTATTAATATTTTAATTCAATATTAATTAATATTTAATTAAATAATTTTAAAATATTTAATTAATTTAAAAATTAATATTGTTATTAATATTTTACGGTATTAATAAGTTTTATCAAAACTCTTCAAAAAAAATTTTTTTTTTTTTAGAATTTCTTAAAAAAACAAAAATTATGTATACATGAATAATTAAAAAATATGTAAACTACCATTACTACATTCTTTTAAAGAGGCTTTTTGTCTTCATTATTAAATCAGTTGTGCCACCCTTATTTTTAAAAAAAAAAATTTTTGTGCATTTTTTGCTTCCAAAAATATCAAAATATGATGAAAAGCATGTTCATCATAAGATGAGTATTCAAGAAAATAAATGGATTTTTTGTGTGTGTGTGTGTGTTTGTATTTCTGAATTAAAAATAAAATGTTGTGTCATTGACTCTGTACTGAATTACCACATGAACCTAATTAGAATATAGAATTTTAATGGCATTTCTTATTTCAGTTGCCATCAGGTTGCCAGATATGTCCAAAAAGCCTCCATCTCTAAAGCAGACCGTAAGGAAGCCTTTAGAGTCAGTGGTTAGATATCTGGGTGAGTGAAGCTGTCTTTCTTCAAAATTTTTTTCAAATTTTCAAGCAAACTCATTTTATTCATGTCTTTTCAAACCATTTTCCAGAGGCCCACCCCTGCCCAACCAAATCAGATCCTCCACGAGGAGCCACCATTTCCATGGGCAGCCTGACGCCCATCAAATCCACGCCCATCCTCAACAATGGCTCCCCCACCATCCTGGGCAAACGCATCTACGAGCAGCACAACGGTTTGGATGGTAAGCCATCGGCTTGTGTGTAAGACGAATGGCTTTAAGGGTTGTCATGGTAACGGATCAGCAGTGTCTCACATGGATCATTAGTCCTGCGGGAGATCAGACCCCAAAAACACAGACTAAAGTCACTGTAACCGTAGATTCAAAAGAAGGGCTTCCCAAGCATGTGGCGCGGATATTAGGAACACTTATGTATGATCCCCTGTCACACAGTGCTTCATTACCCTCTTGTCTCTATGAAGGCTTTGGAGAGAAACCAGTGTTCAGCAGTTATATAAATTTCTGATGAGCTTGGCACCATTCTGTCCAAAGCAGCAAATCCTTTTTCTTTACCCCCATACTGATTTTTCAGATTTCTTTTATTTTATATTTTAATTTATATTTGGGGTCTTAATGCACTTATTGATATGGTTGGTGTTATGTGGTTGTGATAAATGGCACATGGTCGTTTCCATGTTGCCGTCTTCAAACCAGGTCCTTTGTGGTGTGAGCAGCATGTATTATGTAAAGGATGGGGTTAGCAGAAGAGTGCATGTAGTACCTCTTAGAACTAGTAGGGTGACATGACTCTTCAGGGTGAACGGCTCATGAAACTGTAGAATGGAGCAGTGTCTGGAGTCTCAATGATGGTAGCATTTTTTCAAAACCTGGAAAGCTGCTCTGATACGTACTTCCTACATGAGTAGCTGTCTTCTAAGGTAGCATCCTAAATGGAATGGAATCTTATAAGTGACTGTTTTTGAGTGCTGTACATAGGCAGCAACTTCATGTCCCACACAAAAAGCTCTCTTTATTTAAGCACACTAGAGACTCAACTCAACTCGTTTATAGTGTTGTTTTTGGCGGCCTGTTTTAATTTTAGTTTTAGTCTAGTCTTTGTGTGAAACTGTCATTTTAGTTTTTATTAGTTTTAGTCACGTTCATACTCTTTTTAGTCTAGTCAAGTTTTAGTCAACTAAAAGTCTGAGCATTTTAGTCTAGTTTTAGTCAACGAAAACTGATGACATTTTAGTCTAGTTTTAGTCGACGAAAATATCTACTTTATCATAATTAGTACATTTGCATTTATTCATTTAGAATACGCTTTTATCCAAAGGAACTTACATTTGCGGAAAACAGCAAGCGATTCATCATAAAGATGAAAAATAAACACAGGGAAGTGCTTGTTGTAATAGGAGGTTTCCGACATTGTTCAGATTAGAACATGCTAGACAGGGAGGGATCAAGGAAAGAAAGCAAAGGATGCAGTCAAATGTTGACGAAAGAGATGAGTTTTCAGCTGTTGCTTTTAGTATTTACAAATGCACACAATATGGAATATACTGTACACCAGACAGTACAAATATATGTACATAAAATTGTGTATATAATAAATAAATATATATATATATATATATATATATATATATACACTGAACAAAATTAGGCAAAGGAGAAGTGCTCACTAACACAGATTTAGACAGATTTGTGAACAATATTTGAGAGAAATTGGCCTTTTGTGTACATAGAAAAAGTCTTGGATCTTTGAGTTCAGCTCATGAAAAATGGGGGCAAAAACAAAAGTGTTGCGTTTATAATTTTGTTCAGTGTATATATATATATGAGTGTAAATATTATATTATATTGGGTGTAAATGTTTTTTTATCAAAATGTATAGATGGATTTATCCCCTCTCTTTCTCTCTTTATGTGTGTCAGGGTCCAAACCCAAAATTCTGGCTCCTCAGTGGGAAATAATGGCCAAGAGGGTGTCTGAAGCAGGTCGAACTCCCTCTGGCCTGCAGGATGAGGTTCACGAGCTGGACTGACCTCTGCTTTGACAACTGACTGCTACACTCTGAGCAGTTGAGCAGGTACAGCTCTCCTGACCATTTCAAATGACGTAGATAATTTTATACATTTGAGCTTTAAAAATGTTTAGATTAAAAAAAAAAACTTCTATCAGAAACAAATGTAAAATGTGTATATACACTCCAGTTCAAAACTTTTTTTAAATCGCACAATCTAACCATCCCCAAACTTTAAAACAGAGTACTCCTCCTACTCCAACTCCTTAAAAATACTCCTAAATTTGATCTTTTCTAGCCTATTTGTTTTTTTTCTTTTTCTTTTTTTTTTATATCGTGTAACACTTCCAAATAGGGGTATTAATTAATTTTTTTAATGTGTAACTTTCATGTACAAGTTTGAATACTGTAAATAGCTTATGTCATTGTATTATTTGCAATGCTGTAAATATATGTTTTCAGTACATAGCACTAATTCCAACATATTAAAGCAAAAATATGTCTTGTGTTGTATTACAAATTCTGACAGCATCTCTTCAATGCTTAATTTTCAGGTGACTCGAGAGATTTTTTCAGCTCTCAGCGACTGATGGACCTAAGAACGGATCTGCGGTCAGAAAGCCCTGTCCAGGTGGCCCATTTTTACAGCTGAAGCCATTGAAATGACTGCAAAGCCCTGACATTTCCATGGGTTAAAACAGCCTGAAGCGCTCTGTTTTTTGCAGCCTGTGGCCAATCGCAGGACTGACCTGATTGTACAGGACTGATTATTATTATTATTTACCATCGGCTGTTACTTCTGTCATTGTAATTATAATTATTATAATTACAATTATTATTACTGTTCTTTTTTTATCAAGTATAACCATTTTCTTTCTAATGACTTGAGAAAATGTAAGAATCTTGAACGTTTCTTGAAACAACGTCCTTCCAAACCATAATGTAAAGGTGGGACGAACTGTCATTTTTGTCTCTTGCGTTGTTTTGTAACATGTCTGCTCCGAGCTGATGTGAAGGACTATATGACTTCTGTTTCTCTTTATTTGGATGCTTGTTTTCTCCGGTTCTGTTAGCCCGTCCTGCCACAGTGGTTTAAATTATTCAGAAAGACAACGGAACGTTCTTTTTCTACCTTTTTCACGAGTATTGCAACTGCTCCTATGTAATTTCTCTTTTGTGAATATGTAAATGAAAACAGGAGGGAGGTGTTATTGTACAGTGGCGCATTTTGGGCCTTTGGTGGTTATCAAAGCTTGTTGTAATGGATTTGCCATGCACAGCGTATTCTTTGAAATGTCTTTTTGTAAGGAAACCTCCCTAGCTCTCACTTGCATATACAGAGAGGTGATGGGAAATCTGAAAAGGTACAACCCCATTAATACAATGATGCACCTTCTTAAGAATGAGCTTGTATGAGAGTGTGGTTTTTGAGTTATTCCTCACGTATGCACGCAGCAAAAAACAGACCGCTTCAGACCAGGGATATGTGATACAACCCAGTTTACTCTGCAGCTGGCTTATCAAATATTGATATCTTTAGGCCAACGCAGAGCTTCGCACACTCATCGCACATTACTTTTTTTTTTTTAAATATTAAAATGACAAGGATGTATACACATACAACAGACTGAACTTGTAAATATTTTTGGAAAATCTCAATAAGTAATGTATAATTTGACACTTGCAACCAAAGATACTGAGCTTAGAGGTTTAAAGGATGTATTTTTGGACAACAGCTGGGGAATGATATTTTTATAGACCTGTTTTAATGAACTGCCATCATATCTAAAACAGAATAGGTAGAATATAATTTCATTCCTTACAAAAGAGATGGAAATTTGGAGTCAATTGTGATGGGGAAAAAATTACACGACAGATATCAGGCAAACAGTATTTTAATGTTTTTCATTTGTTATTAAAGGGATATTTAATCCAATAATAAAAAGCTGTCGTTTACTCACCCTCATTTTGTTCAAAACCTGTATGACCTGTATTTTTTTCTGTGGAATATAAAAGATATTTTAAGAAACATTTCAGTGTTTTTTGTCCATACAATGAAAGTCAATGATACCAAACATTTGGTTATCAACATTCCTGAAAATATCTTCTTTTGTGTTTCACTGAAATAATCAAGTCATACAGGTTTGGTATGACATGAGTAAATGATGACAGAACTTTAATTTTTGGGTGAACTGTGCCATTAAGTGAGGTTATATTTTCTAGAAAAGATTATGATCCTGCAGCCACAGGGGATTTATGTTTATAGCTGTAAGTAAAGTCCAGGATTTTAATGTAAGACACCTCATACTTAATGCGTTAATTCAACTTAATTGTGATATTGATATGCACCTGTGATTTTTAATTGATAATTTGTGTTTTATTATATTACTGCCACATGATCAGGCACTGTCTATGAGTTTTACATTTGCAGTACCTTGTGTTCAGTTGCATGGGCTCTTCAGCTCGAAGCCCCGGATCTAGAGTTGGGGTACTTGGACTCGAATCTGACATGGACTCTGACATTTTGGACTCCGAATTTTTTCCAAGTGCACTCGAATTCATGTCATGTGTAACATGAAATATATAATAATAATTAAAATAAAGTGCAACATAAAATTAAGATAAGACATCAATTGGTTAAGAACCTGGACTCCACAAGGTGGACTCGTCTTGGTCCCAACAGTAGCTACCTGGCCCCACTGGCTGTATTCTAATCTTATACCCCAGTACTCAATATTTCAATTATGCCTGTGGTTTCTTTTTTACCATATTAACATACAGTATAAAACATAATGCCATCAATATGTCATGGGGCTCATGTATTATATAACACAAGAGTGACGCTGAAGATGAAAACAGCAGTGAAACAGTTAATAGTGGACACTTGATATGAGTGTGTGTCTTAAAACCTAGTGAACTACAAGCCTCGACAGTTTAATAAAATAAAATGCTAATAAAACAAGTGAAAATGTTTGTTTCATATGTGTGTTGATATTACCGCTATAAAAGTCGTTTCGCTATTGATATTTTACAGTCACGTCTTCTGATCACTCCGTTCTCGGCTCATTGCGAATCAAATCAAGCATGCTCGAATGAAACGACTCGTGATTCAGTTGAGTCAGTGAATCAGAGTCAGACCAATTAAGTCGGATTCACGAAGACTAGTTTTGTGAACCGATTCAACCAAATCATCACAGAGATCCGACTCAAAAGAATGATTCGATGCCGAATCGGACGTGGCTACTAGGTAGGCAGCTCGCTGTGTTTTGAAACGCAGCCGGTGTCTGAGCATGTGCTGTTACTGCTGCAGTGAAGTAAAATATGTCAGTTATCGCCGGACAGCAGCAAGAGCCGGCTACAAATATACTCTGAGAGGCAACCGGTGCAACGATTTTCTGTTTAATTCTTCCGTTTATCACCAAAATGAGGCCCGGCTTCTCCACATCTACAGCGGCGGAAGAATAATACGGTAAGCCTCGCCGGCTTTTAGGATGTTTTTTTAGACCTGTTCGGGTTTCCAGCATGGGTTATCCCACAATTTACACGAGTTAAACCGGTGTCATTCACTGCACCTTTCTCGGCCACCTGCTCGCTGTTTAACGGACTGTTATCACCTAAATAGGCGAATGAGGAAGTCAACGCTGCCTTCTCCATCGCGCACTTCATCCTGTAATTACGAACGAACTTAAGTTTGAGCATTTGCGATGTTGCATCTGCCTATATATAATTTGTTTGTTTTCCGATACGGGAGCAACAGGGAACTTTATTTAATGTTTCTCACTATAATGAAGTGCTTCAAGTCTGTACAGTTATAAATCACATCGTATTGTTGTGTTATACAGTGTGTCTGCGCAGCCGACGCAGCGCTGCAGTGGTCGGTTGTCATGGAGGCCTGCGCTGCGCATCCGACCGGCGCTGCTGTCACGACTGCGGTATATTCAGTCTCACGCGAAAAACCCTCAGATTTACATATCCCAAACAATTCGTATTAACATGAACATATCAGGTGTTAAATCAAGTCGCATCATTCTCAGCTTGTATTTGAAGACGCTTCAGAAACGGAGAGTATTTTGACTAAACAGACCAAAAGAGTTCAAATTCTTCACAAGTATTGGGGTCACTGGCTATAAACAACCGTTGGCTCTGACTTCTCACTTCTTCCATCTCAGTCACCTACAGTAAGGTTAAGCGTATATAAATATGATACGTGCCCTTTAAGAGGTCGTTCCGGGATAGTTTGGATGGGTCAATATTTACTACGCTGACTCTGTCCTCATATTTCATACTGCTAAGCTGAAGCACCACTTACATCAGCAGCGTGAGATCAAAGACACTTAAAGCTTACTTGATTAAAACTGGGGATTTGGAGTTTAGTGTGGCAGATCAGCTCCACTGCACTCCACGCTGTTTCACTTGCCCACATCTCAACCTTGACTCTCAAAATAAGACGTGTAATTATGGTAAATGTTGGTTTGTCATTATTCTTCATGCTGGAATCAAAGAAGTATTGCCGTGTCAGTCTTTTTTAACATCACTGTGGCTTGGTGCTGTCATGTGACAAACCCTCTCTATTAAGGCTCAGAAGTTGTTAATCTCTTGGCGCTGACCCATATGGGTCTGGGACATACTTGTGGTCCTGTCGGGGGAACAAACTGAAAGGATAAGCTCTTGGGCTGCTTCATAATCACTTGAAGTAAAAAGTATATAACAGGCCCGATTGCAGAGCGGGACTGGGTGGTCCTGATCCACCTAATCATGAGCTTGGCCCACCTTATATTTTAAAGCTGGAGGAGCCAGACCATATTAAACTACCATGGTATCACTCTACCATGGTAGCACTCAGTGTTATTTTAGTATTATTTATATACTTATTATAGTATTCATATTTTGAATTCATTTTTATTTTTATATTTTCAGTTTTCATTTTAATTTTAGTAGTTTATGTTTTGTGCTTTTAAAAAATATATTTCTATTTACCTCTATTTTTATTTTAGTTTTTAGTAATTTAATTAAACTTAAATGTATTTTATTTCAATGAGTTACCAAGGCAGTATTTCTAATTTTTAAGTGTTTTTTTTTTACTTAAGTTTTCCATTTAATATTTTATTTTATTATTTTATTTTATTTTCAATAACAAAAAATATTTTTAATAGTTTTAGTTAACAATAACAATACTGGAATATTGGTAGCACTACAGTACTTTTTTCATCCTTAAAAAAAAAAATATATATATATATATTATATATATAT
>NW_015631716.1:872829-878847 GCF_001515625.1 Sinocyclocheilus rhinocerous
ATATAGGCTATATATATATATATATATATATATATATATAGGCTATATATAAAATACAGCTACATAAAATACAGAGTCCCCACTTTTTCAGAAATGGAGGGTCACAGACTGTGAAAAGTACTTTTAATCATTAATTTTATATTATTTTAATCACTTCATATAAATAATACTAGGGATGATTTTATGGGTAGTGCTAGACAGCACATGTATGTATATATTAATACACACATACATGTATATATTTAAGAAATATATGTAATATTTATTTATATTTATATATAATATATGTAAACACAAACTGTTATTTTGAATAAGAGTTTATCGATTAATTGCAGAGAGGCAATTAATGCAGAGAGACATCAGCAAAATTGTGGGCATTAAATAGGGCTCTAAAATTTTATTAATTGCGATTAATAATTGCGTTTATCGATTAATTGCGATTAATCAATTTTAGAGCCCTATTTAATTTCCACAATTTTGCTTATGTCTCTCTCTCTCCACACACACACACACACACACACACTCACACTCTCACATATGTGTATTGTTATTTATGTATACATATATTGTTGTTAGTATTGACATCTGCCACTGAAAAACACAGTCAACCAATAAATATGAGACTGTTATTATTTAGCCACTCCTTATTACTAAAAGCATTTAACTACTATTGTTTTGCATTTTGTTTAATTTGTGCCTCATTAACTGATGAGTGAAACTCAAGATGAATTGTCCGCCTCATGCTGAAGAATTTAATGAAACTGGTTCTGCCTCCATCTGAAACATGATCATCCTTTAACAGCCCTTAGGAGTCTTCTCAGCACTGCTCGTACCTGATGAGAAGAATGAAGGCTGTGTGCGAGCTGGAGCCAAGGTGATGTCTAGAGTAACTGAGCTGTGTGCGCTATTGATCCATTGCCATTTATATTTGTGCAGAGTGGAGTGAACTCATGGCAAGAGACCAGAGCTCTCATCAGTCACCTCTAGAAATAGCGGCAATAAGAATGCATCAGAGCCGGTCATTCCAGTGCGTCAAAGGAGCAAGTTATAGTATATTGTCCCTGCCATTGATGTGCCTTTGTTCTCTTGGCAGGTGTGTGCTTGATATTGACAAAAGAAGGACAGAGTGGAAAAAAAAAAACGGATAGTGTAGCCTTTTTTATGTCTGAAATTCCCATAATACTCAAATGGGCTCGCCGAAAAATATAAAAAGTTTTTATGCCATGCAGTTTTTATTTATGTTGCATGGAACACAAAAGGAGATATTTTTTTAAAATGTTTAAGCTGCTCATTTATATGGTGGAAGAAACAACAAAGCTCCAAAAATGCACCATAAAATAGTCCATGCGCTGTTCTTCTGTGTCTTCTTAAAGGAATCACCATTATTTATATACTATTATAGTAGGGATGGTAAGATTCACCGATTTGCATCAGTGCATCGGCATAAAAGTTGACAATGCGATGCATCGATTTAAAAAAGTGTGCATAGGATACAAGTTGGAATTTGTATCGCGATGCATCGTTTCTAACATATTTGCATCTGTAAAAACCGATTTATATCTTTTATTATTTATAAATCATTTGTGACCAATATTTTTTATGTAGATTGATTGACTCTTAATTAATATGTGTTCCCTAATCTAAAGTGTTACCAAAATTCATTTTTTGTTTTATTATTTTATTTTACGAAAATAATTTTTTTAGTAATTTTAGTTAACATTAACAACACTAAAAGGAATGTTTTGGGTTTTGGATGCACTATACAGTGCATGTATGAACTTCCATTTCATGCCCTCACTAAAAGACAAATTCTTCATAACGCAGTGATTCCCTGAACCAATTCTTATCATCCAATGTCACATAAGCCAGCACTTTCGCTAGTCGTTCTGCTTTGATGCTGCTCTGTGCAGCTGAGCTTGCATGTCTGTGTGGGATAGTGATGGCCAGGCTGTCAGCAGTGACTGGTCTGTTAAGGTAGCTGAGAAGGTCAATAGAGGTTTGACAGGAGGCGATCAATAGCAATGCTGAGTGCAAGGCCAGTAAACGGGTAGCATGTAAACACCGTAACATGCATTGGGCTCCGTATCAAACTATTCTTAATGCCTCTAGGTTGTCCGGATGACTGAGCACTTGTGTCTTCTATTGTGGCACAAGAGCTGTCTTATCTCAGTGCATAGATTAATATTTCATAATGGTCTTTCCATTAGAGTGCAGAATATTAGCAGTATGATGTGTGATGTCACTTTTGATGTGTGAGGCTTTTATCATATGCACGGATTTTGTGACATTCAAATTAAAACATTTAGGAATTCACATTCTTAGTGTTAGGTTAACAGAAATATTGCAATTTTATACAGTATTTATAATTTTCATTGCAAATTACATTCTATTGAAATAATCTGGCATGCTTTCAGTTACAGTAAAAACCATCCCTTAAAAACAATCAAAAATGTTGTTTACAGTAATACACTTACAGTGGAAGTCATGGGGCAGGGTACTGCAATAAAACCAGTAACTCATACATGTGAGGTTACAAACATATAATATAAAAATGATTTTATAGCTCAAATAACACATTTATTGGAAGAATATACTGTAAATGCAAAAATACGATGGAATAATATTAATGTGTATTACAAAATCTATATGTAAAAAAAAATGATTTAGTCTTACACTAATAACTACTATAAAGTGCAAAAATATGATAGAACGACTTCCGTATGGACTTCTATTGTAAATGTATTACTGGATACACAAATATTGTTTGTCTTTAGGGGCAAGTTAAAATGAATGTCTGTGGTGATGGATAGCATTTCACAGAAGCTTAACTTGTTTTGCACCTGTAACATTCCTTTAAAACAAAGCTATTACTCCACTCAATTTAACAGGGATCTCTTTCTTTCTTTTCTTCCCTTTTTGTTTCGTTTTAGTACATGTGTACCACATTCGCATTGGCAGCAATTGGACAGCATTGGACCCTGCCAGTGTGGAGTGTGGACAGTGAGACTGCCAGACAGCAGGTTGGGTAAAATATGCAAATATTACTTTTTTTTTTTCTTCCATAAATTCCATTTCTTGTTTGTTTCTCTCCATCCAATGAATCCTAAGTCTAGTTTAATCACAGCACAGGCTATATTAGTTTTTGATTTTCAAATAGACATAGCAGGTCTGTTTTAAATGTCATGGTACACTTTGTAAAGGAACACTTTGTAGAGGTGTGAATTATAGAGTCACTTGAGTTCCCATGATGCCCTTGGAGCAAGACACTTAACCTCCATGTGCTCCCGGATGACTGTCCCTACAATTAGCCTACTCTACGCAGCTTTGGCTGAGAAAAACATCTGCTAAATGGCAAGTAACCAAAGTGTAATTGATAGGCCATAATGAGATCACATTCACCTCTAATTCAGTTTCACACACATCTTCAGCAGCAGTTGAATATCAAAACAGTCATAATTGCCTTAGAATTGACCAGACATCTCTATAGTTTCACTGTGATGTTAGTTGTATTCAGATGAGCTGTTTTAGGACTTTAAGCCTTTCAGAGGCCCTCTGACACATGATACTCTATTTTAAGATTTGTACAGTGTGTGTGTGTGTGCATGAACATGGATTTACAGCAAAAGACAGTTGAAAGTGTTGATGGCTCATGTAAATTGACTCAGTTATTTTTCTCTTATGTCTGAAAGTGGCCCCTGTTCATGAATCCAGCTCATATGCTCCTTGAGATTATATACTGTCATTTATTAATAATACATAGTAGATGCTGTTACTGTGTGTTGTCATGCAACATTTTTATTTTGTTGGCTATGTTCGGAATGGCATACTACTCTAATAATTTCAGCAATATATAAACTACTGTTGAAAGGTTAGGGGTTGATACGATTTTTAATGTTTTTAAGGCTCTTATGTTATGCTCAACAAAGCATTAATTTGATCAAAAATACAATAAAAATTAGTAATATTATAAAAACAATATCACAATTTAAAATAACTGCTTTCTATTTTAATATATTTTAAAATATTTAAAAAATGTATTCCTGTGATGAAAAAGCCGAATTTTCAGCAACCATTATAGTCTTCAGTGTCACATGATCCTTCAGAAATCATTCTAATATGCTGATTTGCTGCTCAAGAAACACTTCTTATTATTATCAATGTTTAAAACAGTATTGCTATTTAATATTTTTTTTGTGTAAACCATGTGTAAACCATGAATTAAAAATTCAAAACAGCATTTGTTTGACATAGAAATCTTTTGTAACATTATAAATGTCTTTACTGACTTGTTTGAACAATTTAATGCATCCTTGCTGAATAAAAGTATTAATTTCTTCCAAAAAAAAAAAAAAACTTTCTAACCCCAAACTTTTGAACGGTAGTATAATTTGGGAACCAAATGCTGATTATCTATATGCATAAATTACCCAAATGGCCTACTATTTGGCCCAGATTTGCCAACAAAACACCCTGTGTAAAATACTGTATCCCAAAATATAATGCACTCAGTTCCATTTCCATGTGATAATTAAACTGGAAGTAATATCGGCAGAATATTAAACATTTTTTAAACATATTTCACAGTCAAAGGTTAAGTCATTTTTAAAAATTTGATTAAAAAAATTGCATAACCCCGTTAGCCAGTGCTGATAGCTACCATAACTTTCTTCATTGATAGCCATTCAGAACTGTCCATGTTTTGTCACAAAATAAAATGTTTTGCTAGCAATATATAAATAGGAAATGTTTCATTTTATTATAGCAGATATTTTACCAGTGGCCATTTTTGCAGGGCCCTTTAAAACTTAATATTTAAAGTTAATATTTTTTAATCATTTAATTTAGCATTATTGTGGTGTCACTAGCCAGTTTTCTGCATTCCATGACGTTATTTCCCTGCAGCTCCAGAGCCATTAGTCAAGATTTGCTGCCAAGGTAATTTGTCTCAAAAACAAAACTGTGCCCACAACTAGTGGTCGACCGATATATCGGCTGATATTTGGCATTTTTTAAATAACGGCATTGGCCGATAAGTTTTCCTGTTTGGCCGATGCGTTCGAGGCGGGACTTTCTGTCCGTGGGACTACTCCGAGTTTAAATATAACTTCATGGGCCTGATCACGGCAGAGTACACTGTGCCATGGTTCTGCGCCTCCTTTATCGTAGAGCGCCTGGTGATACGCAACACGCTCAGGTTGTACTTCGACGAGGCCGCCGATCCCGGCCAGGCTGAAGAACAGTCGGACAGAGGCGGTGGAGGAAGAGAAGGTGGAGGGCGAAGAGGGCGAGGGGCCAGAGCAGGGGCCACCAGCGCAAACGGTTACGTGAAGGTGGATTGAAGATGTTGTCAACACCTTTTCCCATCTCAAAGCTCCCGTCACCCATGACTCTATCCGCACATCTCTCAGTCTCTCTCCCACCTGCTTCCAGGGAAAGAGTCGCTCGGACACAGCTGGTGCAGCTCCAACAGAGACAGTTGCACAACTGTGAAGAACTTTCTGATTTATCGTCCAGCTGGCGTTCTTTGCTCATGTGGAGGGACGTTCATTTGCCACCTCAGTGCTCAACGTTTACTGCCCTCCCTTCGGGCAAGTAGCCGTTAAGTTCAAGGTTTGTCAGTAGGAGTGGTGCCTGATGGCATAATGAGAATGAACCCTCCACCTCTACCACCACACTGTACCTCCCAAACCAGACCATCCACGCCGACACTCTGGGAGGGACAAACAAAATAACTTGTGTTCCCTCGTCCAATATAAACAGGAACACAAACACATCACTTGTAGAGAGACGAAAAGATATACACTACCGGTCAAAAGTTTGGGATCAGTAAGACTTATAATGTTTTTAAAGAAGTCTCTTCTGCTCATCAAGGCTGCATTTATTTGATCAAAAATACAGGAAAAAAAACAGTAATCTTGCAAAATGTTATTACAATATAAAATAATGGTTTCTATTTTAATATCCTTTAAAATATAATTTATTTCTGTGATGCAAAGCTGAATTTCCATCATCATTACT
>NW_015631716.1:878957-884060 GCF_001515625.1 Sinocyclocheilus rhinocerous
ATACTTTTTTCAGGATTCTTTGATGAATAAAAAGTTAAAAAGAACAGCATTCATTCAAAATATAAATCTTTTCTAACAATATAAATCTTTGCTATCACTTCTTAACAATTTAACACATCCTTGCTGAATAAAAGTGTTAATTTCTTTCAAAAAAAGAAAGAATACTAATTTACCGACCCCAAACTTTTAAACTGTAATTTATATTGTTAGCAAAGATTTCTATTTTAAATAAATGCTCTTTTTTTTTTTTTTTTTACTTTTTATTCATCAAAGAATCCTGAAAAAAAGTATCACAGTTTCCAAAAAAATATGAAGCAGCACAACTGATAATAAATCAGCAGCTTTGCATCACAGGAATAAATTACATTTTAATGTATATTAAAATAGAAAAACGTTATTTTACATCATAATTATATTTCACAATATTACTTTTTTTTTCCTGTATTTTTGATCAAATAAATGCAGCCTTGATTAGCATAAGAAACTCCTGTAAAAAACATTAAAAATTGTTCTGATCCCAAACTTTTGACCGGTAGTGTATATCAAGTGCTTTTAAAAAAGCAGGTCCTTTTAGATTATAAACAGTGTCCATGATGTATATGTAGTAGCACAGCAACTAACTGTTAGGATATCTTACCTTTTGAATGTTAGTTTGTGTTATTTATTAATATCTAAAATGTAGTTAAGGATTGTCATGATAATATATAAAAAATGTATTGTGTGTATATACTGTATAACCTAAAGCAATGCCTTTTACTTGAATTTGGTGTTTTTTTAAATTCATCAAAAAGTTCTGTGCTTGAACATGCATGAAAGTTGTCTTCCAGAAGATTTGTTCATTTTCAGACTGATTTTAGATGATCCTGTGTTTTCGCTGGAGAGAATGAGTTATTGCGGTAAATGTGTTGATGAACTGGTGCTAGATTCTCATTGAGTTGCTTCAAGGGATCTGACGATAGTCACAATAAAGGCATCTATGTAGGTTCACTGACCTCAGGTACGTCACTGTTAATTATTTAATCTCAGTCTCTCATATGCCATGAAGTAACGGATGAAGATTAACAGAAATATTGTGGCAAATTATTTAAAATGCCAACATCACCTTGGTATTACCCGCATGGCTACAATTTCAGGTTATGGATTTGACAGAATTGTTTGTTGTATTGGTTATGTTGTTTCTGACCAAACAAAAAAATGCATTAAAGCTACAAATTTTTGAATGAAAATCCTGTCGTTTCCCCTCAATATTATTGGTTATACGTTTTTTTTAAGTGAAAATGTCTGTGTAGTCTTTCTCAACCTTATACAAAAGTTGCAATTAAAATATCAAATGTTATTTTCATAACTTTGATAGTGTAGCTGTGCAGCTATTGTTCTGAAGTTCATTGTAATGTCAGCGTTTTGCACGCCTGTCTCTTTGGTGTGCTAGATGATTGTTAAAGTTATAAATTTTAAATGATTATCAAAGTGCTGTTGGACAGCACTTTTCTGTTCCCTTGAAATGTTGTGTTCCTATTTGTAAGCGGTGCATTGCATGTGTGTTCTTCTATTGTAATCACTCTCTATAATGTCATAATACAGATCAGGCATATCAACAGATGTACAGTGGTAATGGAGATGGTCTTTGATGCCATGTCTGTTCACCTGTTTCTAAAGCCATGCATTCAGGAAATGATAATGTGATATGCGGAAGGAAGGCAATATGTTTTATCATTTGAATTTTAAATGTGTGATTTAAGCAAATAACACCCTCCGTCTCACACTTACCTACATTTGACCGTTTTTTTTTTTGTCCATTAAAACAGTGATGGTTTCACATTTAGATCCTCAATGTTAAAAGTCTTGAAAGTGATCCTTCTCATGCAAGTTGAATCACAACGACTAGGAGAAGATGGCCTGGCCGATGACCGAAGTGTGGCAGTGTTCTTCCCTTTCTGCTGTTCTGAACAGTCACCTAGTATTAGTTAGTTGGATATTAGCATAGTTTAAGAAAAAAAGACACTTGCCTGTAAATATTTTTTTGTATGCAATAATTGATATAAAAGCTCACAACCCATAAAGAAAATGTGAATAAATGTGGGGATTTCAAATAATCGGTTATCCAAACAGACTCCGATTCAATCACTGATTCAGATTTGTTCACTTGCATTATTGCGGTAGTAGGGGGCGATATGTGTGACTGTGTCTGAAATTGCCACCTATATTCTTTTATAGTGCACTATTTGAGGGTTATGTGTTCGGAGGTGGTGTCTGAAACCATAGTGGACATTATGGCTGCATCCAGAAACTGGAAAATGCAGCCTTCAGAGGACACATTTCAAGTTAGAAAGGCATGAAGGCACGTCCGAATCCAATGCCAGCTTCACTTCCTGTCTCCTAAGATGCCTTCATCCGATCGATTTTTGAAGGCAGCATAGATGTATCCTTCGCTGCCTTTGATATCCTACAATCCTGTGCGTTCCATTCCTTGATGGTTGAGTTAAAAAAAATAAAGATGGCACCAGTGTTGGGGGTAACGCATTACAAGTAATGCGAGTTACGTAATCAGATTACTTTTTTCAAGTAACTAGTAAAGTAACGCATTACTTTTTAATTTACAAGAGAATATCTGAGTTACTTTTTCAAATATAAAAACAAACAAGCAAGCCCTGTCCAGATTTTAAAAGTAACGCAAAAGTAACGTAACGCATTACTTTCCATAAAAAGTAACTAAGTAACGTAATTAGTTACTTTTTTTATGGAGTAACGCAATATTGTAATGCATTAGTTTTAAAAGTAACTTTCCCCAACACTGGATGGCACCTGAAAGTTGCAGCTGGTGTTCAGTTTGTGTTTAAATAAATGTTTCTGACCAACATTTTGCACTTTTGATGTTATTTCATATGCGAAATCAGTATTATAGAATTTAAATATTCACATCACCAAAGCTTGATCTATTTTGTTGTAGATCATTAAACGGTTACACTGCCTCATGGATTTTTAGCATTTTAGGCTACGTCCACACGAAGCCAGAGCTTTCCCTATCCGATCTTTTTTTTCCTCTCGTCTCAAGAAATATCTGCGTCCACACGAAACCACAAAACCGACACAAAACGATGTAGTATACATGCCAGACCAGCATGTGGCGCTGTAATTCTGCCACAGAGATACACTAAAAACGGAGAAGAAGACTTGGACTATGCGCATAAACCTTGCACGTGGTATACAAACGAACATGGAACAATACATTTATTAATCTGTGTTAATGTTAGTTAATAAAAAGACAACTGTTCAGTGTTTGTTCATGTTTTTGTTGCTGTTACGTGACGTAGCGGTGTCTGACTAGGGGCGAGACGTGGGCTGATGATGTCATCGTTTCAGAAAATATACAGATTCGCTGTCCACACGAAAACACAAGGGCGGCGTTTTCAGATTTATCCACTCTGGGACCCGGTTTAAAAAAATATCGGTTTCACTCACCCAAAACACCAGATCCGTCAGGACGAAACGCCTATACAATACAAAATGTATGCGTATACAGCTAAACACGTCTCCGTGTGGATGGGGCCTTAGACATTTAGGTGGAATTTTCACATTAATACATTTTATTCACTCAATACAACAATTTTTCATCTCATAATTTTGACTCTATTTTAAAAATACTATGGCACTAAAACACCGCCATACTAAATTACTTAATTCAAACACATCAGAAAAATAAAGAGAGAAAGAACTACTCACTCATTTTAGTTGTTATTAATTTAATTCTCCAGGCCTTTCTTTTGGCAAATTCATCCACAATGTCATATTTAATTTAAGGTTTTGTGTAATCTCAATGGAAAGAATGGCTACTTTCGATAGTCTTTCGATAAAAGAGAATTAAAATGATGGAAAGAGAATTAAAACTGCGCACGTGTCGCTGAAGCTAGATGTGATTCAGCTGTGATGCAGTATTTTCAACTAGCTAGCTACCAACCTCACACAGTTTTTTTCTTTATTAATTGTTATTTTATTTGGCCGTGGCAATGCATCGTTTGCACGTAGTTTTAAAAAATGATGCAGTTCTACGGCAGCAATATATATATATTTCTGTCTAGGGATGCAACGATTATAGATTTTGTTGGTACGATTATTGTCTGAGGAATAATCACGATTTCACGATTATGACGATTATTATGCATTTATTCATTTCACAAAATTATTATTTTATAAATTCACATGGACACTTTAGATAATAAAGTGTTATTTATTGCTGCCTTTAGAAACATACAGTGGTGTGAAAAAGTGTTGGCCTCCTTCCTGATTTCTTATTTTTTTGCATGTTTGTCACACTTTAATGTTTCAGATCATCAAACAAATATAAATATTAGTAAAAGATAACACAAGTGAACACAACATGCAGTTTTTAAATGAAGGTTTTTATTATTAAGGGAAAACAAAATCCAAAACTACATGGCCCTGTGTGAAAAAGTGTTTGCCCCCTAAACCTAATAACTGGTTGGGCCACCCTTAGCAGCAGTAACCAATAATAAAGCACAAAATAATAATAGTAATAAAGACAAACAAATGTCTGTCTCTCCAATTGGAATTAAAAAGGTGACCTCTGCTCTATAAACATCCATGTCAGTATTTCCCTTTTGAAAATAACTAATGAAAATAGATCACAAAAGTATTTAGTGTTTTCAGTTTGTACATTCGTTACATTTCTTTAGGACCTCAGGCAGAAAACTGGAAACATGGTGAAAAAAAAATCTTGTTGGTTTTTGACTTATGCATAATACTATAAAAGCGATCATATATAACAATGTTAATAAGTATACTATTAATTTTATTTATCCCACAGGGGAAACTATTAATGATGAGGGCAATAAACTGAACTAATCAACTGTCATCCATACATATTCATTTTAATAATTTTTATAATAATTCATATGATTTTACATGTGGCCTGAGAAATGTCTATTATTTTGGTTTGTGAGATTGGAGATCGCGCTGCGCACACATGCAAACATTCAGGGGGACACAAACTTGTTGTGAACCCTGCCCCTTGACTTTTATTAATAAAATAGCTTAGATACTGAATTGATACATATTCATCAGCAAGGAGAGGGTAAAATCACTGTT
>NW_015631716.1:884315-885104 GCF_001515625.1 Sinocyclocheilus rhinocerous
GTTTGTAGAGAGACGCGCTGACGCAGGTTCACACACACACACTTCTCTCTCTCTCCCTCTCGATCAAATAATTAATTCACGTAACTAAATGTTATAATTAATTAATTCAAATAAATGTGATCTTACCACACTATTTCATCTGTCTGACCTGAAGTGGTTAGAATACTGAGTTAAAGAGTCGAGCCGTAGCTTCGTGTCAGTCTTGCCTTCACGTCCTGCATTAAAATAGTTTAAAGCCGTGTATTCGCTATTTAGCAGCAGTTTTTACGGCAATATTTAAATGACACCCTGGTCATTCTTGGTGTACCCAAAATAGTCCCACACTATCGACTATTCAGTCATTTCTCTGGTGAAAATAAAGGATCGCTGTTTGGTTCCTCTGCCATAGTTAATCTAGTGTGTGTAGCAGCCTCTGTGTCTCTGATAAGCACAGCATTTTAAGATGGTGCACCGCTAGTGTAAATTAGTTTTAGTTTTGCTCAAGTTGCAACTGTTCCGTTCTGTGCAACAGAAACACTCGGTGTAGCGGAGCCTTTACGATTAATTAACCGTGACATTTTAAAGCGCGGTTAATTGTGAAACCGGTTAATTGCTGCATCCCTATTTCTGTCATGACAACTCTCGGAGGGATTGGCATGGTAATGTACATGACAATGTTAATGTATTTGGTCTTGGCGGAATAGATCTGATGCTGCGGCAGAGCAAGTACCGAGACGTGCTACTGCCAATACATCCACAACATGCTGCTGTAAGCATGTAAGAAATACTGCTGCTGCACATATAACATAC
>NW_015631716.1:887654-889361 GCF_001515625.1 Sinocyclocheilus rhinocerous
CTCTGTATATATATATATATATATATATATATATATATTGAGGCCACGAATTAAGAATTCATTCCCACTTTTAATTAAAAGGTCCCCCTCGGTGGGCCCCCAATCAGCCCGGGCCCATATGTACGTGCATACCCAGACGATATGCCCCTGACTGAATCCCTTCACGAAGGACCCACCCAGAAGTCTGTTAGCAAAGGGAACATGCAATGGTCACTTCAAGGAAGTGATTTCTCTTCGTGATAAAATAATCTTGGGTTACGAGTTCTTGGGATGCATTTTGAAGCAAAGGTGGGGTAGAAATGTAAGTAGAATAATTCAATTTGTCTTTATTTTAATGTAATACAAATATTTTTAGTCAGTGAAATATGATTTAAGAACGTTAAGAAGTGGTGTAATTATTTTGTACTTCCGTTTGGTCATGCACTGTAGCGCCTCACCAGAATTAAGATGGCGTCTGCAGCACTTATGGTGGGTACATTCATCTGGTGATTCTGAAATTGCGTACTGTCTGAAACGTAGTAGGTACTACATTTGAATTTACTTCAGGACCCTTAAAAAAGTATGTTCTATATAGTATGAATTTGGGTAGTATAAATGAAATTCCAACTGCGTCCCAAATTACGCACTATACACTATGTACTCAACCATGTAGTGTATGAATTATATACGGTTATTTTGCCATTCATAATCGGAGTCTGATAGCCCCTCCCCCTTCGCTACGTAATTAAAGCTTAATTAAAGATGCGACAGTTGAGTGCATGAAGTGTCCAACATTCCACACTTAATTTTTTTGGTTATTTAAGTGCATCATTCGGGTAGCCTATTTAAAGTGCACTTTTTCTTTTTTGGAATTTTCAGTGTGAACGCACTACTCGCACTATTCATACTACAAAATGTCACAGAATAGTGCATAAGTACATGATTTGGGACGCACCTCCGGACATACATCCGCCATGTTACTGTCACATGACCTACCAGCATCAGTTTGCGGAAGAAGTAGGTCATCCGGGTACTTTTCACCTACTCTTTTTCGAATACTATGAATTTGAGCATACTACTCGCCTCGCATACACTCTTTCACCTACTAATATAATAGGGAAGTATGCGATAGATTAAATTAGTGAGGGAATGTAGGGAATAGTGAATGAGAGCATATTTCAGATTTAGCCAATTATATATTGCTGTTGTGAATAATTCAGTCAACTGATTTTGAGTTACTATCTAGAACTAGATTGGTGTTTCAATTAGGTCACTTTTCTTTAAATGTGTGGCCATGTTTTGACAAATTCATAATTCTTTCTCTTGCTTTCTCTCCTTGTTGTGAACGACGCTGCCTCACATTGAACTGATGAATGACATGTCGCATCTCTTTCACTTCTGCAGATCTTCATTCATGAATGAAATATTTAGAATTCAGCAGATGCCTGCTCCTTCACAGCCCGTGTTCAAATGCTATTGGCTAGTGCTTGTTTTCTGAGGCAGGTAATGAAACGCTTCAAAAGGGGCCCGTCGGACCGCTAATGTGGAGAGGCAAAATATGCCCGCTATTCTCGCCGAAAATTCTCGTCTTTAACGGATAATTGAGGTTTTTTTTATTTTATTTTTTTTAAATATGCCATATTCGTAGTAGAACCACAAAATCTTACTGTCATTAGTTCTCAGAAATGTTAATGTGAACCATTTCACTTCTCGAATCTGATAAAAAAA
>NW_015631716.1:889478-924541 GCF_001515625.1 Sinocyclocheilus rhinocerous
AAAAAAAAAAAAAAAAAAAAAATATATATATATATATATATATTGAAACCATTATCAACCTGTTGTTTGACTGAAGTTAAACGCAGTTTAATTTATAAATGTGATGCTGTCACTTGACCACTAGATGGCGTCGTATCACCACTACAGATCCCGGGTTTGGCGCCTTTACCAACAAGTTGAAGGTAACTTGCTTCTGCTAACAAACCACAGTTTCTACAGCTATTGTTAGGAATGTAAAATCATCATAAATTATTATGGGACCTCCTTTAAGCTTTTCAGTATCCAGCATTTGCTAATATCAAGTAATCACAGTTGTACAGTGGCCACCATAAATGTATGTTACCACATACACGTCGTTATCTTTCATATAATATGATGTCTTTGAGCTATGTGAGCTGTGCGTGTGTTTCTGTGTCAGACTGGTCCACACCTCATGTCCTCATCAGCTTGTGTCCTACAGTGATTGGAATCTGGAGTTCATTCTATGAACATTATATTTTTCGTCCATTTAGCTGGTTTTGCTTTCTATCAATAGACCAGAGCCTTAGGCCAGATTATACAATTTATGAGTTTTTTTTCCTTCAATTTTTGTTTCAGAACTTCAGAAAATTAACCAGCTCATGTAGTTTCAGACATACACTTTTGATTGCATTTTGTCACTTAATCCTAACTATGCATTTTAATCCTTGTGTCACCATATATCATTGAAAGGCTTTTCAACCTATGTGCTGTCTTTCTTGTCTCCAGTTTCCTGCCCTTTTTGTGGACTCTTTCAAAAATCCCTTGCGGCTATCTAGGGCACTTATGTGTCACCTCAAATCCTTGAATTGCGATTTGGTAACTCTTCTCTCATCGCCTTTGATTGCAGTGACAGCACGCCTATGAGCTCACCTGACTATGGTGGGTGTGGTCTGCTAAGATGCCATTGCGCCTATAAAAACACCTAGACTCCGCCTCCAGCAGCAACACAACCAATCATCTGTCAACACTCCAAATATGGAAAGATCCTAACTCTTTAAAGAGCAGGTGAAGCATAAATAGCCTTTATTTCCTCCCGATGTGAGTCTCTCTGTCTGATTTCTGTGCTGTTTCTCTGAATTCATTCCAGCTTAATAAAACAGCAAAGCGACTCACAATCGGGCGACTCCAGCTCAAACTGCTCCAGGACTAACAGCCCAGGAGGCGTTTGGTTAAAGGAAGTGTCTTGCATGGGAACTGAGTCTGTGGGGAGGGGTATTACTACAGTATTCTTTAAGCATGTCAGTCATCAAAGCTGCCAGAGAGCAGTGGAGCAGACGATGGCTTCATGCTGCATTAGAGGGGTGTGTCGAAAGTAGCCATGTTGAATAGATCTGAGTGTCAGGGCTCAGATCTATTCATAAAGCAGGTTAGAAATGGAGAAAGAGTCCATATAAAACATACAATGGGAGGAAATCTGCTTTAGAACTGCACTCATGTCATGTGGGGTATTGCAGACAGATAAAGATTGGTTGTGACTAGATAAACTGGCTTTGTTTAAACCGCTTCTTCCCTGTATTTAAAGCATTTTAACTTCAGGCTAGTAGAGCAACTAGATGTTCTTATCTTAGCCTTACAGAATGAAACAGCTTTAAACCTTTTTTTTTGTTTGTTTAAATCCTGACACGTGCTACACAGTGATAGTAATGACACAAGGTTATAAACTGGGCGGTCAGATTTATTATTCACACAAAGGTAATTGAGAATAATATAATACGTGATCTCATAAATCATGTTAATTTGTCATATTTGCAAAAATGTCCATTGAATATATTAGTTATAATATTTGGTTTTAGTTAAAAGGGGTAGTGTACCAAAAAACGATAATCCTGTCATGATTTACTCACTATCATGTCATTCCGAATCTTCTTCTCTGAAATATCACAGAGGATATTTTGAAAAAATGTCTACAATTTTATTTTTTTTTGCAGTGTTGGTTGGACTTCTAAAACATTTCAGAATTAATTTTTTTTTGTATGTATGTATCCTCTCTATGCAACATAGGTTTGAGGGCATAGTGGAAACGTGATGCTATTTGCAACATGGAAAACGTACAATGCTAGGCTTTAAAAAGTGTAATTTATAATCCTGGGTTATTCTGTTCCATGTTTTACACTGTTCAAACCAACACGATCACATGAGAAATTTTTTTTATAGTAGGGAATTTGAGAATTTTTATACTATTTTACATTTTAGCGACTTGATGGTCAATTTGTATGAATTCATAGAATTTGATCTGTATAAAAATGTATGATTTTTTCCCCCCAAAATAAAATAAGCATGAGGTCCACCCCTAACCATAAGTGAGGTGTAGGCAGATACAAAAAAATGTTTGAATGAGATTAAATGAATTCAAATTCGCCAAAACGTGAGATTGCCTGTGAGAGTATGTTGGTTCATATTGGGTTAGAATTTCTCACTGTACTGTTTACTAATTCAGTTCTCTGGAGCAGGGGTTAATAACTCATGGTTAAATGTTACTTAATTCAGTGGGTAAATGTGGCCTTAACCTTGGGTTTGCATGTAGTGTAAAATATTTTTATTTTCTTACTGGCACACATTTTCTTTTCTCCACACAAAGCCTGGTAGCTAGAAATTGTTTGCTAATAAACTAATTTTCAAAAGCCAAAACAAACAGCAACCTGTAAGACTGTACTTTGTGGCTGCTTATGGCAGTTTTTTTTTTAAAACGGCGGACAGCTGTATCTCTCACTCTGGCTCCTTGTTGCCGTTATGTAAACGGCCATTGCTTATCTCCCACTCAGCTTTGCATAACGTTACACAGAGGTTTCCCACACTGCTTTGCATTTTTACCAGGGTATTTGAGCAGCAGGCTTTTCTGTTTTCTTTCTCTTTTTGGAGATAAGAGCAATAACTCTCACCTCGTTTTTCTTTCTGCTTTATGTATCTTCTGTTATATTTAGTGCTTTGCTGCTTGAGGGTGAGGCTTCAGTGTAAACATTAAAGCAGATGCCAAGTGGTTGTCAACCGCTGTCACATCTCAAAGTGACTTTTATAGAGATGTAGCTCCACTGCTTCTGTGTGTGACAGGACAGATGAGAATGGGGAAGAGGAATCTGCACAAGCATGGATGGAAACCTTGTTTTATCTCTCCACGGTGTGATTTAAAGGAGGTGGACTCCATGTGAAACATCCCCAGTGTTCATGACACATTTAAAGGAATGGTTCATAAGAATGAAAAGCCATTACATTTCTTTTTAAAGTCATACTTTCATCTGTGGAACACGGGAGGTGAAATTTTTAATAATCTTAACCGTAGCAACCACTTAAAGTCAGTGAGGTTACCTTGAAAACCGGACCAGTCTGATTTGTGAGCAAATCCAATTTTGTGAACTGGATCAATTGATTCACCAAAAATCTGACTCAAAAGAATAATTAATTTACAAATTCAACAAATACTACAAATGAACTTGCATAAACATGCCAATGAGAGCTAAAAAAGGTCAAGATCTTAAGCAAAAAGCTATCATATGTCTTTATATATCATATATCTTCAGAGGACTTGAAATAAAGCACAAGAGTTGTGTTTACTACAGTGAACTACTGCATCTTTTCTGTAGTTTTTTTTCCTGTAGTGCATGTTCATTGTAATTGATTTGAAAAGTCATGTGCACATCTTATGAGAGAATTGTATTTTTTGGTTGAACTACAACCTGCCTCTGTCTGAGGTTGGTGTGTGGCTGCTGTAAAACACTGTTGGTTCATTTTTCTCGTCCTCGCTCTGTTTCAGAATTCGAAGACTTTTCCAGACTTTTTTAAATCCAAAACTTGTAAACCACACTAAAGCTATCCAGGTACTGTGCAGAAAGTGTGAATTATGATAATGGCTCCTGGCAGGGAAGAAAATAAGTGCAGTTATTAAAATGAATAGCTGCCGCTCATCCTGCGGTCCGGACCTCAGGCAGGGGTGGAGAGCCAGGCCTCTCAACTTTCTTCCATCTCGTACCTACAAGTACATCACTGTTGTGTGTGTCTTCCCATTACATGTCAAACCCTTTCTCTCCAGACTTTTCCGTAGTTGGTTTGGCTCGGCACGATGGCATGGTTAGGCGGTATGCCAGGCATTTGATGGCCACAGAGTCCTCGGCCCCATTCTGCCTAACATCCCTAACAAACTCCATAAGGCTGCCAATGGACTCAGTTTTATTCCTGAAGAACAAATCCACCCCCAACTTTGGCCTTTGAAGTGGGAATATGAGTATTTGGTACAACCCGACGTCATAGAACCCAAAAGTAAATCTTGCCTCAATAGGCTTAATCTTTGTTTTTGTCTCCATTTTCCGAAACATTTCTCCAAGTCTCTCAAAGTTCCTGTCACACACCATTTTTTTTGTCCTAATGACAGATTCAAGCCATAAGACTTTAATCCTAACCCTTTAAGTTGAGCAACCGTGCATGTAAGAGCAGGTAACAGATTTGCTTGTTCCGCTCTAGGCTATCTAAACAGTTGGTACCAAACAGCTGTACCGGTATGTTTTCTTTGATAGTCAAAAGGTCATGTAGAAAAGATCGGTGTAAAACTTATTTTCCCCCATATATCCATAGGTCATTTATCAAAGGAACTGCAGGAAGTTGTTAGTTTTCGTTCGGTTCAGTGGAACTAGATTAGTGTAAATATATTACTATAATAAAGATAAAGGTATCGCTGTTCTTCATGAACTATGGATTGGCGTCTCCTTCAAAGCAGCTGCTGGCTGTACAAACTTTATGATTAGTAACCAAGTTTTAAGTGTAATGGGTGTGTGTGGCTTTAATAAGGTATTAAAGCGAACAGCTGGCAATTGTGAGATCTATGCGTTTGTTTCCACAAAGAGCATCCAAACCAGCCCTTGACGAGAAATGATTTTCAAGGACTCTAAAAGCATTAACTAGCATTAGCTGAAGTGATTATTTACTACATTTGTGACTGTGTATCAACCGTCGCTTTTCTTTTCTGTATGATTTCATTACAGTGGTCTGATCTTGATTTAACACCGATTTTAGCGGCCAAGAATGCAGAGCTAGGTGGCAGGCGACGATGAGGCCTGGGGACAGAGTAACGGTATGGTGGGGTGTGGGGTGCACAATACAGTGGGAACCGTGTTATTGCAGGTGTGTGCGCATATTGCATCTGATTATGAAATATGTGAGACGTTTCACTACCTCTGTTTTTTCAACTGCTCGGTCTGTGTTAAAGTGGCCATTTGAGGCTTTAAAAAAAGCAGTGAAATTTCCGTTCCTCGCACGAGAGCCGCTGAGAGAGCGAGAGAGAGAAAATGTTTCAGAGTATGTCGAGCTGAGAAAAAGATGAGGTTTATTTTAAGAAATGTTTGCTGGATGACTGACTGGAGAGGTGCATTATGGACTCTAAAGGTGTCACCTATGATCTAATCTCCAAGTCATGTGTGTTTGTGTCTTTGTCCTTAATGGTTGTTAATAAAAGTTCATATACCTCTTGAACCAAATAGGCACAATATACTAGGGATGGGTCACAGAGGTTGACTTACTGTTCAGCTAGTTTTAGACTGTATTTATTTTAATTCTTTTGTAGCAATGCTTCAATGACCTTCTTTTAAAGCAAAGTTGGTAGACGTCTTCGGCTGTTGCGTTGTGATTGTGATTCGAGCGCTTTGTGCCACATACACAGGCTTCTAAGAAATTCTGAGAAAATATTGAAGGACATAGAATGCGTACCAAGTATTCATTTAACTGCTCAAGTTGCCACCATTTTGGTTGTTTAAACGTGACATCACAGTGGACAGTGGAAGTCGAAGCTCTCTGAAAATTGAGTTTCCAACCTTTAATTACAAGGTTGACGCAGGCGCAAATGGGTTTTTACAAGTTAGAAACTTTTAATTACAGTAATGCCGACATGATGTGAACGCATCATTACTACTGATTACTCAGCTAGTCATTCAGGCAAACCACCAAAGTTGATTTAAAAAATCGGTAGTCTTGTACGTCCCTACAATATAATACGACATAAAGCTATTATTTACAAATCCCTTCTACTCATAGAGAGGGGTTGGTCTTCATACACTGCTGTAAAACTTGCTGAATCTCTTGCGGTCTAGGTGGTTTTCCTCTCTGAACATAGTAGTCCCAATGGGCTCATTGACTCTCCGTGGACCTGTAAAACGCACTGGAGCCACAGGAGCTCAAGCGAGAGGCTCATTTGGGTTTCTATAAAAAGTTTCGGATTGTAAAAACATGATCTAGTTTGATAAAAAAAGATCATGCTTGCATTTGGCATGTTGTTTTTGGACCAGAAGCAAGTTTGAGTTTGGTTCAATGCTGGCTGTTTTCCCTCAGGACAGAGTCTTTCTGGCAGTCACTCTGTTTTCTCTGAGCAGCTTGTTGTTCATCATCTCTTTTATCTAATGCATTTTAACTGCTAACCACAGTTTTCCGCACACTTTTTGTCTTTGGTATCAGTAAAACTCAGTTACCTCTTCATTTACTGATCATCGAAGTTTTTAAAGTGGCCATTATTATGATAATTCCCTTTTGAATTCATAACAGTCATTATGAGTGGAAAAGCACCCAAAGTTATTTATTTAATAAATTTAACAAACATTATTTTAAAAGAAAGTCATATTTATAAATTTAATCCATATTAAACAAAATGCACTGTATAAAAAAACCCCCAAAACAAACAAATACATTGTAAAAAAAAAAAA
Source organism: Sinocyclocheilus rhinocerous (assembly GCF_001515625.1). NCBI lineage: Eukaryota > Metazoa > Chordata > Actinopteri > Cypriniformes > Cyprinidae > Sinocyclocheilus > Sinocyclocheilus rhinocerous. The sequence goes on from NW_015631716.1 coordinate 896,177, forward strand.
ATTAATAAGAGGTTATGACTTACAGGTACCAAAGACTTAAAAGGTTAAGAAGACAAAATTGAATGTTTGCACACCAGTGTTTATGTGTAAAATCATATATATGTAGGCCTTTATGTGTGTGTGTGTGCGCACATGTGACTGATGAGGTTTTGATTTCTTACACGTGAATGAACCACAGCTGTCAATAGGTTCTGAACAGTTTTATTAAAGTGACACAATTAACCCAAGTATAATTGCCTCATCTGTTTATCGTTAAGATGGTCTGACAATAGCGTAAGCTATGCATAAGCCAACTGATCTACTCATCGCAGATCATTATGACTATAACAGAAATCTTGTTTTGTTTTTGTAACTAGGGCTCTGAAACAGGCCTCTATGTTTGCCTGCCAATGGTTGTGAGGTTTAACAGCCAATGAGGTGCTTTCCAGTGGGATTTGATTGGCTGACAGCTCGTCACCAGACAGAGGTAGCGAAGCCCAACTATATTATGATGTAAAAGTGGGAAAACTCTTTTCAGACAGCTCATACTCACTGTTTTTTGGGCTTTTATTTTGTCATTGATGAATTGACTTGTAAACACACACACACACACCAACTGACATCTTATTATTAAGCTTGCTACACCTCCTCATTCATGTTTGTTCTTGCTTTTCTTAGATGTCAATCATCTTTTCTCACGCCGACGAGAATGAAAGGAAACTAGGCTGAGTTGACAGGCAGGGCAAAGTGCTATATACATGAAAAATCATTTTCTTAATCAGAATTGTGTCATGTTTCCCATACTAAACATCCATAAAACAAGATAAATAAAATGTGTAAGATCATTTTCAGAAGATTGAAAAAAAAAAAATTTAATTCTTAATTTTTTTTCTAAACAATTTAGTGAAGTTTATACTCAAAATAAAAAGAAAAAAAGAGAAAGGTTTTCCAAAAAAGTAGTATCTTAAACATTACATTTATCTTGATTTAAGACTGTTTTTTACAGAAAACAGAAAAAATACTGATAAAGGAAAATATTTTTACTGGTCTTAATGCTACGTGACCTTGTTCTTAGTGTGAACACAGAAGACGGGGAAAAGAGTACATCTGAAAAGAGTTAGAAAGAAATCAATGAGACATAGTCACAACCAAACAACGACAAACATGTTCTAGACAAATGTAGCTACATGCTAAAGCAGCTAGCTCGAAGAATAAGGCCTGACTCTACGCTAGTATGTGAACAGGAATGCCTGTAGCTGCTTAAAGGCACAATATGTAATTTTCGCCGCTAGAGGGCGCGTATTCAAAATAAACAAAGAGGTAAGGCGTAGTTTGATGACGCCGTGACTGAGTGTGGAATCATGGGAGTTGTCGTCTTCATCCCCACAGCCGATGCAATCCGATGGGACTCGGGCAGAAATCATGTTCATGGATGAGCTAATGATTTATTAACGTTGTAGTATGAAGCAGGGTGAGGCTGAAAGCCATCGAAGCGAAACGAGGCCGCTGAACGAGCGTGACACACGGCTCGAAAGCAGCGGAGCTTTTATTATGCCACAGTCGAACGCTTCCACTCCTTCCGGTCGTGCGTATGTGGGTAAAAAAAGCAGCGCTGTTTTATCATACTAGATACATTTGAAAGTTCTGTTATAATGCTACTCTGTGCGGTCGTCTTATTAAAGCGTCTTTGGTATTTCGTATTAACGCGTCTTTGGTGTTTCCATGTTTTCTACAAAACAAAACCGGAAATCGAGGGGTTATGACGTCATTGGCAGGCGACACAATGACACTATGGACACGGTCCGTGTCACTAGTTAAAATTGCTTATTTCTCTGGATTTAAACATTCTTCGAAACATTTGGGATAGCGTAAGTACACAAGTCAGCAAAATATATAACACTGTTCTAGTGGTTTTTGGATATTTTAATAAAAAAATCTTACATATTGTGCCTTTAAGCTTGATTTCACATGTCATTGTCTTTCAAAATGTGTTTCAAAATGGGTGCTATGGTTTACATTAGCATATATTGTCTTTTATAGTCGTTTTTTTATGGCAACTGTCAAGGCAGAGCAACCTTTCAAAGAGTCTTGCTGAGCAAGTTAGTTATGTTATGGACACCTATCTGATAGCACAGACATTTAGAGAAACTTTCTTGTATTGGTGGTCATATGTTTGCACTTAAGAAGATAGCGGGTTGATGCTCTTGACAGTGGCACTGTGGGTGGGTGGCTCTTTCTTCCCGTGGGACCCTGTAACAGATCTGAGAATGGCCGCTGTGATCCAACCCACAGCAGCTTGAGCAGCGTGCGACCGACATATTCTCGGTGATACGCACACATGCTGTATCGGGTCACCTCTACATTCGGCCATCACGTTTGATGTGGGCTCCTCAGTTTTCCTGAGCGTCTGTTGTTCCTGCGATCTTCACATTCCTCAGCCACATAACAGACCACCCGGTTTTCAGATTGCTCAGGTCTGCGTATCTCTACCGTGTCTTTCCCTCGACCCCTCGCCCCCAACCCTCAGGCCCATCTGGATTCACAGTAACCTGCCCTCTCGCACAGTCTGCGTCGTGTACAAAGTATACGTGACCGAACTAACACTAGACATTGAATCTGTCCTATCTAGTATCTACGGTCTGGACAACGAGGGTCTGTCGCCTCTATTAAAAGGGTTCAGGACCTTTGCAGTTCTGTTTGGGGTTTTTAGGGTCAGATTTGAGATTTGTTTCTGTGGCCAGTGTAGCAAAACCTGCTGCGATGATAAATCGTGATTTGGTTTGTAGGAATGTGACTGCAAAAGATAAAGATGTGCACATCATTTTGTAACACGCAAATCCAAACAATGTCATTCTCCAGCCAAAACTTTTCGATAACATCTCTCTAACAAAATGTCTTCAGTTTTGGTGCTAAAGATATTTTCGTAGTCTCACCTTTGACTCAAGCCAGAGTTTATTTCCTCATATTGTGGACCAACGATTACATCCAGATGGATGAAAAACATCTAACACACTCTCAAAAGTTACATGTACACATAACATGACTCCTAAACTCCTACATTTTCTGTATTTAGATCAACAGTGTCCAGGAGATTCCAGGAGGCCTGTGTTTTGTTACTTAGCATTCATAAGGACGCTGTTTCCTTTTACACAAAGCGGAATAGCTGAGCTATATATGGGGGAATTTATGGATGTCTGGAGCAGGTGTGAGTTGTAATGAGGGTGGTATAACCATTCCCGTGTTTGGTCAGAGAAGACTGTGGCCATTATCTCATCTGTGCGCCCTTTCAACATGACCGAAGTGTAGCCCGCTTGTGCGTAGGTCTTGTGATTACATAGTATAGTGAAATGTGACTTCAGATCTTCATTGGTTAAGTAGGATTTGTGGTTAAGTGACTCGAAAGTTTCAGACCGTACGTCAGCCCGGTGTACATGCTGGATCGTTTGTTTGAAGATGCACAGTGTTTGTCCCTGTCGCTTTCTTTCGCCAGCCCTGTGTGTTTTGTTGTGGCTGTTTGCCTGACACAAACTTTGTCTCAGTTCTGAGCACTTGATGAGTCACCATACCTGAATGGGAAAAACATGGGAAAAACAAATCACAGCAGTGCCTCTCACTTCCTTATCAGGTAGTGTTCTCTTCTACCTATTGTTCTCTTGGCAATCAGGCCATCAAACCAGTAAGCACAAGCCTTCTTAAAACCACTGGGGAATCTCCAGTCGATTCTTTATGGCTCATCCATTATTTCGTCAGAGCGACTCGCTGATTGAGAAGTGAACAAGCCAGAATGTTTGCTTGTAACAAAGGCTTTTTTCCACCATGATTGCCAGTGATAATGTTTCTTTATAAAACCAAGAAAAAGATTTGGAAAAGACTGAGCATCTTTATATGTTCCAAGGTCTTTACTCAACAGTTTCATGCTGAAGTGCATGTAAAACTTGGTGTGAGATCTGTCTTTAACTGAACGTAATTTGGAACTTTAAAATATTTTACAATAAGATTACCTTCAGCGGCTGCACAGAACTGCCTGTAGAGATTTACGAGCTGAAATGAGATCCAGGGCCTGGATTCAGTCCACACATACTGCATACTGTTCTTAAAAACAGCATTTGATACTCAATACAGTATCGCACTGAATACTTTATTGTTCTAATAGAGAAAAAAAGAAATTGCCGGACACAAACAAAATGTTTTTAACTACTTATAGGTTTATTCATATTCACGTTGGTATGCAGCTCCCATAGCGATTACCATCTCATGACATTGCAGTGCCGGGGAATCCCCGCCATCAGACAACTTGTGAAGTCAATGATATAAGTGCCAAAACGTAAAGTCCACATGCTCTTGAAAAACAAATTGGCCAGATATTCCCGTACGCCTTCTGTTTTTTAAAACGCTGAAGTGGAAGTTTGAAGATACACTGCAGAGAATCCTGCTCTTCACAAATATTTTTGTTGTCTTTTCCAGTTAAAATATCAGAAACTCCTCGTTCCTTAATCCTTGAAATAATATACATTGATTTGAGAAGCATCAATACATACATTCTTTTTCTCAGAGAATGCATCTTTAATACATAAAAAAATAAGTATAGTCTATTGTCAGGATAATTTTAGTCTAAAATTGTATGTTAGCATGTGATTTCAATATTTTACCATATTCTACACTCCCAAATTGCAGAGTGCAGTTTTATAACCCTCAAAACTACACTCTGAAAGCTGTAAATCTTCAAGCCTATATATATATATATAGGCTTGAAGCTTTACAGATTGGGGGAAATTCCAAGTTTTGCATTGATGCCAAATCAGGGCAAAATACAGACAGCAGTATATTACCCTCGCCCATATCTTTACAACAATTCTGATATAGCTGAGATTATTGCCCCCTTTATGCTCGGGAAAACTAAATGAGGATGTGTGGAGTTAAATAGGGTGTGGTTCACATTTTGTGGTGTCAGGTTCGCTTAGATTCCCCCATTCACCTTCAGGGAAAAAGAGAGATGGTTAGATACTGAGAAAAGCAGTGCAAATGACAAAACCATGCAAACAAATGCAATCCATTTCTCGTCTAACGTTCTGGACGCACTATGTTTCCTCTACCTGTCTCATTGTATTTCATGGCCTGTGTGAAGAGCTGTAAAATGTGGAAAAAGTCATTCATCATATTTTTGAGAGAACTTCATAAGTTTCATAAGTGACAAATTATTGTCATGGGCTGTGTTCAAATTGAGACCGTTTACTGAATCATGTGATGGAACTCTTTGCAGGACAAAGGTTGTGTGCTCAGCCAGTGTGAGAGATATAAAAGTGTTTAACGATGTCTGAGAGACTGAAAGGGTTTAGCTGTAGAAAAGAAAGCTTGTAAACAAAGCCAGTAGCAGTTGATCCAGCAGGGGGCGACGTAACAGTTCCCAGAGGAGATTTAATGGGGGATGTCTCTCTTTGTAGACCATCAAGTGAAGTATATAGAGCTTTTGGGTTTCCAAATAAATGACAAGTATGACATTTTCATGTTCATGATCTCAAATTTTGTAGATTTTATGTCTTATATGCCAAACTCAATTTCCACACCCACATACAGTTTCTAAATGTAAATTTCACTCAAAATATAAACATATTGACTCCTATAATAGACCACATGCTTCTTACATATGCAGCATCATGATTTCTTTTTTCAGTCTAGGCTGCAGTTCTTCACACAATCACAAGCTGGGCTGTGCATTTGCTTTGTTCACTTTCTTTTTCTCTATATCAGTAAATCACAGTTTACAATCTCAGATGAGAGGCTGATATTACAAAATGTGTGTCTGCAAAATCTGGTTGTTGTCTTTAAGGAATAGTTTTAAACACTTTATTTACTGAACCTCATATTGTTCCAAGTGCTTCTGACTTTTTTTATTTGGTGGAACACAAAATAATGCATTTTGAATAATGTTCTGGTTGCTCTTTCTCATGTAATTACAGTAATGGTGTTTTTTTTTTTGAAGTTTTAAAAACTTTTTGAAAACTCTGGTCCCCATTTTATCTTAAATGTGATCCATACAACTTCAAGGTTTTTGAAAAAAAAAAAAAATATTATTTAAAAATTTGAATTTAAATCTTCCCCTCCAGTGATTTGTTGTCCACTACGACCAGATCATTGAGTCAGTTAGTCATAAAAATCGGTATGATTCGTGAACAAATCAATCAGAACCAGAGCAGTATGATCCCTGAACAAATCAATCAGGCTGCTTTTGTGAACTAGATCAGCAAACTAGAGCATTGAAAAGAGCAGACTCCAGAGGATAAGTAATTCTCAAGTTTATTTTTCTCATGAAATCTCATGAATGTAAAAGCTTCATGATGGTGTGTATAATGAACTCAACATCATGATGGATTTTGAATGGGCTATTTCTTTAAAATATGTACTGAAGTGTTATGGTGTAATTAGTGTGTGTTTGTGTAAATATGGCTGTCTCCTATAGCTAAACTGACACCGATTTCTTGAAATGTTAGAACACCAGAATTTGAGGAAGTGAAACCCGAACTCCAAAAAACTGTAATTTTCTGCATGTGAATCATATGTTGTGAGCACACTTTCAGTCTGCTGAGGTTTGTCCGGTATCAGAGGGAGTTTGTGTGTGTGGTGAGTGGGTGGTTTGGTTGTCTGGTTGAACATGGAAGTTGATCGCTCTGGTGGGGACCTCCAATCATTCCCCTGATATGGTGAAAAGTGCAGTTCTGCAGAAATGCATTCCAGCCCAGAGCGAGAGCAGCGCTGGTTCCACGACTATCAGATTCTCCTGCACGCCTGTGGCTTTGGCCCAGCGCAGCCGCAGTGGGGAGAGAGAGTTAAAGAGTATACATCAGTCGTTCTGAATTGGCCAGACCAGACACAAATTTGGACTCTTGTTGAAAATGTTGAAAATCTTGTTCTGCCAATGCCAAGATGAAAGCGGGTGATGAGCAAGAAGTCCAGTTCTAGCACTTCACTATGCTGGCGAGCTGTGTGTGCGTGTCATGTGGCGTGGGTGTTTTGGGCCCTGTCTGCATGTCCGTTCTCTTGATGCAGTCCAAACAGATGGATCAGCTTAACCTCTGCTCACTGCTGTATGTGTGTAGAGAACAAAAGCTGTTACAAAACCTGAAAAGTCTGGAAAATGTTGATCTTTGTTTTATGTAATAATGATATCTAGAATATATATAGATATCTAGAATAAAATATAGAAAAAAATAGAGGTGATGTAATTGACACAATTTTTTTAATCAAATCTTTGTGTACATTGACTATTTTCATTCTTATTAGGCCATCTGTTTACTGTGACAGTTTGTAAATTGACAGTTTGTTCATGAAGTCGCCAGTAGTTGCCAGTACTTCTGGAGAAATATTGTTTAGTCTGACAAGATGAAAAATTTAAACAGAGTTCAAATCAAATTCGGCCCTGGTGTGACTCTCTGTTAGAAATGAATGACTTTTTGATTGTTGCAAACAGTGAAAAGGTGCCTTTAGAGTAGTGTTAGTTAGCTTAGCAACATGCTAACATAATTTCCAATCAAATCTGCTGCTTTAGAACGCAGCTGCAAACAGTAGACAGCAAGGCACAGCTCGCTAGGTTTTGGAACAGAGCTAAAGAGAGTGCGTATGTGGAACAACAAAGCAGTGAAGGAGGCAGAGAGCATCTTTGGACTACTAATAAGGACAGCCACATGGCAAAAAAGCCCCTTGTAGCATCGCGGCTATGCTAAATCACATTTGATGTTTCTAAACGATGTCACCAACAACTGTGCTAATTCACACGAGTTTATGCTACAAATAGAATCAATACATTGTCTAGGTATTTTCTATAACAAATCCCAGCCAAAGCACAGGTTGAATCTATCATGCAAGCTCATGTTTCCAGGGGCAAACCTCTATCAGACTGGGAGGCGGAGCTTCACTGTTTTTTTTTTTACCTTTGGCTAAACGCTGGAATTCTTTGTGTAGGACTTTGAGTTGCCAAGAGAAAGGGAGGGGAGCTAAGCAGGGGATATGTATGTGGGTTTGAAGCAGTCAGAAGGGGACTTTCTCTCCCTCGCTTCCTTTCTTGACGTGGGTCCTCGTTGCTTCTTGCCTTCTCCCTTGCAGATGAAAAGATAACACTGATTTTTGTCACTCCTCTTTGTTATTCTCAGTGAAACCGGCTCCGTCCATGCCAAATCAGATATGGAGCATTTCCTGTTTACTTATTGACTCGGCTTTGCATCCACATGACCGTGAGTGCCTTTGTTGGTGTTTGTATTTTTTGGCCGTTTGTGACCCGTAGACAAACAGAGCGGCTCGCCGAGAGACGGGCCACAGGAGGAGCAGATGTTGCATTAAAACACTCTCACTTCCTTTTATCAATTGCACTGCCCTCTATCCACTTCTTCTTTCCCTTCTTCTTTTTATACTCCTCTATAATGATGAATATGTGTTTTGAATGCTGTGAGGGTGATGTTTTATAATGCTTATGTTAAATTTAGCTTATTAGTCAAATCATGGTTAAAAGAGTTGCTCTATATTTTTCTATTTTCCACACGTCTAAACCAAGCTGGTTTCGATTTCTTTACAACATTTTCAGATGAGATGTACTATAAAAACACCTACATTGTAATTCAAAACTCAAACCTGATTCACGTGACCATTAGGGGATTTTGATATGAGTTCTATATTAAGTGATGTATGCGTCGACAGTGGCCAGGCTGTGTTTTGATATGTGTGGGTGGTTGGGTGTTGCAGAGGAAGTGATTATTTTTATGTCTGAATACAGATATGAGTAGTTCACGTGCAGACAAGCGTGAATTTTGCTTTTGTTTGTTTTACGTTTCAGCTGAACTGAAACTCAGATGAAAGTGTTTTTATTTCATCCTGATTGCCAAAAAGTGTTCCTTGCTGAAAATGCATGCAAATATGTGAAAAAATATTGCTAGAACGTCCAGCATGTTGAATGTTTGCACGTGTCTGTGTGTGCATATGCACGCAGCGTATAATTGAATCTCTCCACAATATGATCTAACACACCTGTTAGTGTGTGTGTTCTTTGAAATCCAAGACTTTGGATCTGTCATGTAAAAACAATGTTTTTCTCTTTTCCCATCTGGCTTCGCATAATGGGAAAGAAACATGGCGCGCAATGTCTTGATGTCCTGTATCCGATCCAGTACTCTCATTTTACTGTAATTAGATGATTTGATTAATATATGCTTTAGTAGAAGGCCCATATGGAATCTGCAGAGAAGCCCCAGAACTCTACAGAAAGCTGCCAATCAGAACAACCGTCATTTGAAAAGTTTTTGTGCGTGTTGGTTTATTTAACAATTTGGCTAATTTGATTATGCTTTGTGCAAAATATATCCAGATTTGTACCCATTGATTATTAGAGATCTCTTTTTTTACTTATTGCTATGTTTTGACATTGTATATTTAATTGTGTGCTTGTTTCCCCTATTTTTACAATCGTATTACCTTTGTCATCATTTAACACTAAAAGTTAATCTTTAAAAACACTAATAATTTAATAACACTGTTAAATATAATTTGATCAAATCTAAAATGAATATCCATTTTCATATTGTAGATTATAATGTTGTAATGCCTAAATTCACTTGCAGCCTTGGTTTTAGTGATTTATTTTTTAATTATTTAGACAATATTTAATAGTAAATTTTTGGATTTGGCCAAAATATTCATATTTTTATATTTCATTTTACATATTCTGCAGTTTTCCTCCTCAAAAACGCTGTTCCAGCCCATCCAGTTTGGCTGGATAAAATGTCATCCATCTACGCCACTCCATGTGGTACCTGAGACAACACAAGGGAATTGTGGGAATTTGGAGGATGACCACATGTGTGACGGACAGAAACAAGATGTTTTTAATAATCTGCTTCATTCAGACGGAGCGAATGATCCTAAAAGTTCCATAACCCAACTGATTTGTCAAATCTACGGAGTGTGAGATCAAACACATGGAAAATGAAGTGTCTGGTAAGTCCAGCAGTAGAGAGATGCATGTGCTAAGATGAATTAGGATGAAAATGATTTCACAGATCTATAGCACCTTTCTGCTATTTTTATTTCAATTCTTTTGAACATGTGTGAGACACATGTATCAGCTGCGGCTGAATCATTTTTACATTCTCAACAGGTTTGACCTTTCCATGTCCAGACTGGCCAAAATCAGTGCATGATGAGCCTTAACATAAACCTCATGTACTTGGGCCTTAACATTTTAAATTGGATTTTATGGGGTAAATCAATCGTATGTACAATAAAACTGCCAAATACAGTTTGTTTTCATACCAAACCACAACAATGGCAACATATGGCTAGCAAACATGTTTGTTACTCACTCACCATCATTTCAAAGACATCTCGGGATTGCAGAAGACGACACCATTATCAGCATGTCACGTAACTTCCTGTTCCTCTGTGTCCTCCCATTCTGCTGGACAAGAAGTGACTGGTATCTTCTTTCTATCCTCAGTCATCTCCTCATTTATTTTCCTTTCTTCATGCTCCGAAGTTTCAACGGGAGCTTTGCAGTGACCTACTTTCATGAAAACTCAATAGCAGGGCCCGTGCCAAGCGCTCTTGTGTGCCAGTGGTTTCGCCTAGAAAGACAGGTCTGAGGTCTAGCCATGCCAAGGTGCATGAGAATGGGGGAGATCTCTCGTAAACCCCTGAGCCAGGGAACGTGTCGCAGTCTGCCTGCCGTCACTAAGACCGGAGCCCCTTGTAGAGGTAGCCATGTCGGTGCTGAGCCTTGTGGTCGTTAAACAGATTTATGGCACCCGGTGAAGTTAATATGTATGAACGAGTGGGAAAATCAGTAGTGTAAATTACAGGATGTCTTATGTTGAGCTCTTAACGCAGTTTTTAATGTGCCCAGTTCCCCAACAACCCCCAAAGCCACCTCTCCCTTTTCTCCGTTTATCATTTTCTCTGTAGTCTGGTTCACAAGCTTCCAACACCCTTATGCACAAACCTGCATAATGGAAAACCTGCGTCATTACTGCGCTCGCGTCCCATCTACAGTGCTTTACTGCTACCTTAGATCCACAGGCTCAAACACGGTCGTCGGCATATTTTTTTTTGGTCCATGGGACCTGTACAGTTCCCAACTCTCGCAGCTGCACTTCCCCTAGCCTTGACGTTGGCGTGTTTGGTTGGCTTGGTGGGACATGGAAGAGTGTGGACAGGTTGCAGTGTTTTTTGGTGGGTCACCCTAATGAGCAGCTCTTCCACTGAACCAGGTTTATGGGGCGGCTGCCAGCGTCATTAAGAGTGCCTCATAATTGCCCTTTCCAGCCAAAACCCAAAGCTGAAACATCTGCTGGCCCCCATCTTCCTCTCCCAATTTCCTCTCCTATTCTTCAGTTCCTGCCCTGCACCATGTACAATTAGAACCCACGCCAGCCTGTCCTCCCAGCAGCCCGGCCAGTACAGGACAGTTACGTTCCCACACTCACAATGAGGAGGTTTTACTGCAGAATGTAAGAATGAAAGTACAGTTTTTGTGTACTAAGAATAATATATTTAATAAGTAGCATTTTCTACCAGTGTACCTTAATAAGAAACAGCCTAGACCATCTAAAGTGGTCACTAGCTTGCTTCACCCAGGTTGATAGGTATAGTTGTCCCAAAAATGATAATTCTGTCATCATTTACTCAACTTCATGTCGTTCCAAACCAGTATAGCCCAACACGAACGCTCATTTAAACTACAGTTGCGATTGGTTATGTGTAATCCCCTCACAGAAGTGCTAGTCAACGTCTGCATCTGTTGTTGTTGCCGTCTCTAGTGGTGTGTTGGTTTTCCATCTCATCCTTGACAATGGTCCAGACCAGTGATTACTAATGAAACTAATAATTAAAGGCATTTGGGCTGCTGAGCGCACATAGTATGCATGTACTCTATTCTCATGACGAAATTTATGGCACACGCACTGAATGCATACCCTAGTTTATGAGTAAAACCAAAGTGTACTTTGGCCTTATGGCTTTCTTCTGTGGAACACAAAAGATGATGTTTTGAAAAATGTTGAACAACTATTTTTGTCCATGCAATGATTAATGAAAGAAGTTTCATTCAGTCAGATTACCAGGTAAGATTTCCCTTCCTCTCTGACCATTCTTGCTGTCCTTCTGTTTTGGCCTTTCTGCCTTCCAATGGAGACACGAACGATTATAAACTTAAAGAGGACAATCCCTCATTGTCCCACCCGAGGTCCCTAATTCACTATGTGTGACAGAGGGAAGGGTGCTGTTGCCGTCCAGTTATCCGCCTGATAATGCAGCTACTGTCTGCCATACTCTGCCTCAAGTCCTTTGTGAAGAAAACAGGCGAGTACTAAAGCTGAAGAGAGCAAGTCCTGTATGTATGACAAAGAAATGGAGGGAAACTTCTGCATGTGCTGTTGTAATATCCTACCATTCATTCCGTCGCAATGGCAAAAGAATAGAAAGAGACAATGCAAAATGAGAGCTGTAATTAGCCTTACTTTAATAATTGAGATTGATATCAGTTGTATGGTAACCATATTGGAGCAATTGTCTGATAGCACATTTACCACAGGACATATATGCAGCGCTGCACAAGAGAGGAAACGGATGCTGAAGCACAGATGCGCATACAAAACTTGTCATGACAGCTCCAGCAGATGACAAACAGTCACTAGTGTGTGGCTAAATTTGTTCTACTCTCATTCTAAGGCTGTTTTCACACTCTTTCTTGGTTTGTAGCCGAGTTCAAAGGCAATTTATTTATTGAGAAATGCATTATGCTATAATGCAGTAATTCCCAAACACGTTTCTGGAGCTCCACCTACTCTGAGTATGTGCATTTTACTAGATTCATAGCTGTCATCTGTTGTCATTGTTTGTCATCTGAGCTGGCATGTTCTGATGGTGTAATAACACCAGTGTGACCGGTGACTTCAGATGTGTGTCAGTCCAAACAAGAATCACTGACTCAAATTCTGTACAAATCTTGTGCAACTGACAAATCTGCTGACAGGTTTAACTTGACCTCTGTCACTTTTTTCCTTTTCTTTTTTCTTTTTTGTTAGTGAACTGTAGTGCCATCATGGATCAAGTCACAGGTCAACGTCAACTTGTTCCACAGTGGTAAGCACTTAAGTCATAAGTCTTGAGCAAAGAATTAACCAGGTTTCCATGAGACATGAAAGCATAGTGATCATGGCCAAAGATTGTTCATTATTGTTTCACTTTAATTATCTGTATTTGATACTGATACAGAATTATAAGTGGAGTTTACTAAGGCAAGAGCAAATCATTAATCAAATCATGTTAACTTGTTAGAGAGCATAACTATTATTTTTAAGTAATCTGAGCATTTTTTCATTATTCATGGACAATAAAATGGCCAGAAGAATCCTTTGACTTACATTGATGGAGCCATATCTAGGATCCAGAATATCATAGAGATTCAGGGTTGTACAAAGTATGTAAAATGTAAAAAAAAATAAAACTCTGGCTCTATTAAATGAATTTCTTTGATTTTAAATGTATTTTTTAAAACTTCCTTACAATCAAATTCACTGTTCTTTACAATTCAGTGACCTGTTTGCTACTTTAGTTAAAACTTGGAAACTAAATTGGAATTTAAAAGTAATTCTCAATTCAGTTCGAAATGCCTTATTAGCAACCACCCAGAAGATGAGTAAGATGGATAAGAAGTCAACAAGCAGAATCAGACATGGCTGTTTTGCACGATGACAGATTTGTTTAGCGGGGGTAACATGTCTCAACTGGGCTTTTCTAAAGAGGGAAAAACAGTTCTGGGCAACTGCTCAACTCTCAGGACCATGTTTTGTTTGGGTCTGTTCTTCCAATCGATCACCTGCTTCTGTGGGACAGAGAGAATGAATGGAATAAGAGAGGGGAGGGAACCATGTGTGGCGGTAGGCGCTGTGGGACGGCAGTCTGTGGACAGCTGGACCGTCAGTTCGAGTTTCCTCGCTTAGAGAGGCTGAAATTTCAACCCGTTTCAAATCGAGGGCAATAAATGATTTTGGCTCAAAACAACTGTAGTGTGAATTTCCCGCCATTTTATTGTTCTTTTCTCTTTTTTTTCAATCAATCCATTACGCAAGGATAACCACAAAGCTGCCTTTATGCAACATAGGATGAATATGTAAAAATATTCAACTTAAAACAGCATATTATAGCATTTTAGAGGGGCTGATATATAAAGCCAGCTGGTCTTACCACCATATGCCACTCATGTGGATTGTCGTATAGTCAAACTTCAGGTATTTTCACCTAATCTGGGGTCAGTCGTTCCAGTATGTTTGTACAAGGAAATGTTTTGGGGAAGTATGGGCTGCTGACATGACATTTAGGTACGGCCACACTTGCTTTAGGACGGAACACAACAGGATGGAGTAAAGGCCTTGGCCTTGGTGATGACTGGGGAAATGTTCAGCGCTTTGGGAAGCACATATAAATGCCAACACCAACTGGACACACTGACTCATTCTTTGCTAGATTGCCTATTTAGCACTTACAAAAACATATGTATCTGTCAGCACAACCAGAAATAGTGTGCAAAACTCAAATTCATCAGTCAAACAGAGAGCTCTTAAAACTGGCTTTGACTATATCAGGCAAGTGATCAAAATTAATAAGTATACTGTATGACAAAAATCAAGTGTGTTTTTACTCTGGTCTTGATGTCTGAAAACAGATGTACAAAAGACATGCACACATTTAATAAGCAAACAGAATGTTGAAGACCATGCAAAACAAGACGTGTGAAAAATAGGTCTGCTTATGGGTTACATAAATAGTCTCATAAAAAAATAGTTTGATCTTCCAATATCAGCTTATGAAGTATAATCGGTGCAAAAATTTGGTTTATTATTATTTATTTTATTCCATATAGTGGCATGTGGAATAATATTCATGCCATTAAACTACCAAAATTAAAAAAAAAAATTTATAATAATAACTTTTTTTTTTTTTGAAAAGAGAGTGAAGTTTGGCATGAACATGAAACAGGAAAAACAGTCAAGTAATCACATTGTCATAAGTAAAACTTCATGGTACGTTAAATAAAAATAATGCAGTTTCATGGCCTGTAAAATGTTGTGGTCATTGACCATAAATATTACCAATATTTACATGCCACTGGCAGGTGTATCAAAAAGTTACAGGGATAGTTTACCCCAAAAATGAAATTTTAACAGCGTTTACTCCTCCCTCAAGTTGTTGCAAATCTGCATGAATTTATTCTGTCAAAGAATGTGTGTAGCCAAAAGTTTTCCCTATTGACTTCCACATTTAGAAAAAATACTATGGAAATTAATTTGGTTACTCACATTCTTCAAAATATCTTCTTTTATGTTCAACAGAAAAAAGAAACTTGTTTGTAACAAATTGAGGGTGAGTGAATTATGACAACTTTCACTTGTGGGTGAACAATCCCTTTAATTTTGAACCCTGTATGTTTATGTTTGTGTTTGAAGTTAGCAGCAAAAGCTTCTGTAACATGTATAAACCATTAGGCTGTTTGCAACTACAAAGAGGACTTGCTGAAACCCAATGGACACATTAATTCACTTTTCATTGCATTTAAATGTTCATGCAGTACTGCAAACAAATTAGAGGAACTGGCTTAATCATATTTTGTGGAAGCCAGCACTAATATGTTAAAAGGGCCTTGGGGTTGAAGTATAAATTATGAATTTGCAGTTCTCCCTGCTATATATCCAACACGTGCCAGAATCTGCTCCATAGGGGATGGCTTATGTTTCTCAAATGCATTTTTCCCCTCAGATCATAGGCAAGTAGCTGCTCTGGGTCTGTGATTAAAAGAAGATATCATCATCATCATCATCTTATCTTTGAGCTCCACTGCACTCATCCTTCCTCTTCATCTCTCTCATTCTTTCTCTCTCCCTCCACCATCTCGTCTTTCATTTGATGAGTTGGGGTTGTGAATTCTCTACAGCCTCCCAGGGTTTCTGCAGCCGGCCTGAAACAGCTGAACAAACAGAGGCTGTTCTGGAGCACTGTTCAACCATAGCAGCACATAACTAATGGGCTCACTGAGCGAATGAGCGGTGGGGGTTCGTGTCCAAGGTACTGTTTACAGATAAGATAAAACTTAAAATGAATTAGCTTTACTCCGTTTTGAATGTTGTTTTTTTCTGATGAGATAAAACAATTAGCCAGTTGCTTATTTTTGTTAGTTATAGATGTATTATTCTCATGCTAAAATGCACCTTTGAAAACATACAACATATATAAGTGCATTCAATCATTGTGATGTCTTTCGCCTTTGCCGTGTAAATGAATCTCTGTGATTCATTTTTAACGTGGCCATTGTCATAACTCACGGTTGTTCTGCATCTTTATTATGGCTGTGGTGGTGACATTCAGCTAAACGTTATAAAACGCACAGTAGATCGCTGGAAGCTCAACAGCTCTGTAACGATCTGCAGACGGTGAGTCAACTATTCTTAACCCCCTCCCCCGTCAACGGATCCAGCCAGAACATTCCTCACACATCTGGCCCTCCAACGCTCTCGTCTGTGCCATAATTACCCACAAGGCCTGGTGCTCTCCTTTTCTCTCTTCTTTTTTATTAGCTGCAGAAACCCTTCCCTCATCAAAGCGCGCTGCTCTCGAGTCCCAGAGATGGGAGGGATCCTTAGAGGAAGACTCCGTAGAACAATAGTACATTTACGGATGACTTAGCCTTGGTGGAACATTCTTATTGTTTTGATGCCTCACCGTGAACTCAGAATATTGTTCAACACTAAAAAATAACAATGCTACACATTTTGAGATGTCTGAGATGACTGAGATGTCACATTTTACTGTGAAAGTTGTGGCAGCGGACTTACTATATAACTGTGCCAGTTTTCAATGTGGTACTTGTCAGCAAAAAACATCTTCACTAAATACCCGCAATCCAGTTTAGTCACATGTTACCTACTCTGATGTAGAATGTAAAAATTTTACATTTTAATGGAAAAAGAAGCATATTTATGGAGCTAGAAAAGTTATTTAAAAATTTTTTTTTTAGTAATTTAGATTTTATTTTTTTTTGACATTTAAGAAAACAGAATTGTCATTTTAATTGAATATAATTTTTTCATCATTTGAGCTGTCATTTTGTTTTTGTTTTTACTATACACATGACTTTTAACAAACTTGATTTGTTTTTGTGGTTTGTTTATATATATATATATATATATACATACAGTATATATACACTGAACAAAATTAACCTCATGTTACACGTGGTCTGCGGTTGTGAGGCCGGTTGGATGTACTGCCAAATTCTTTGAAACGCCTTTGGAGACGGCTTATGGTAGAGAAATGAACATTCAATTCACGGGCAACAGCTCTGGTGGACATTCCTGCAGTCAGCATGCCAATTGCACGCTCCCTCAAAACTTGTGACATCTGTGGCATTGTGCTGTGTGATAAAACTGCACATTTTAGAGTGGCCTTTTATTGTGGCCAGCCTAATGCCGAGTTCACACTGCACGATTTTAGCCCGATTTTTCACTCGCCGACAGGTTTTGCGAAATCGCCGACAAATGCCCGAAATCGGAGGCAAATTTATCAAACGTGCTCGTTTATCAAACGTTTATATTTTATATAACGTATAAACGTATATAACATATAACGTTTATCAAACGTTTATATACGCTCGTTTATATTGCTCTTTATCAAAGACGCGATCTGAGGGAATCGCCGTGTGTTTTGTTGTGAAACGTAGTTTGCGGACCAGACAGAGCTGTCGGTGATTCTTCCTATTGTGAAGTCATGCAGTGTCAGCAGATTTCTTTATTCTGAATAAGTAAACTATTCAAATGAAAAAAGTACAGCTGCAAGCTCAAAACTGCTTCCCCTCTCCACTTTCTAGTCACTGCTAAACATTTTGTACACTCTTAAAAATAAAGGTGCTTCAAAAGGTTCTTCAAGCGATACCATAGAAGAACCATTTTTGGTTCCACAAAGAACCATTCAGTCAAAGGTTCTTTAAAGAACCATCTCTTTCTTACCTTTTTGTAATCTGAAGAACCTTCTTTCGCCACAAAGAACCTTTTGTGAAACAGAAAGGTTCTTCAGATGTTAAAGGTTCTTTATGGAACCATTTAGACAAAAAGGTTCTTCTATGGCATCGTGAAGCACCTTTATTTAGAAAGAAAGTAAAACTGGTCTGCAATGATGACGGAATTTGAACAGTGAATATCCACACTAGTGCGTTGACTGACAGCCCACACACACACCTCAAAATATTAGATTCATCCGCGCTGAGAAGCCGTGCCGATGCACAATCCACATAAAGAAGATAATTCTGCAAATAACTGCAATTGCAGGTTTCAAACAGAGATGGCGACAAAGAGGCATTACGGATTGCAGCTTTAAACTTCAGTTAGTTTTCAAATTTTCTTTTTTATTATTATTGTTTTTTATTTTTATATATATTTTTAAATTTTTTTAAGTTGTTCATTAAATATTTATGTTTTATTTCAGCTTTATTTTAATTACCAAGGTGACTTTTAATTTTAGTTTAGGTTAACAATGACAATGCTGTTATAGACTAATGCATATGTGTAAGTGCATGTGCTGTGAGGGGCTGAGAGTTGTTTAGTGCGTCAGGCTCATGTCTGAGCGCCGGCTCTGCTCTGAAACAGGAAGTGAGGGCGCATGCAAGGGGGCATGCAGAAAGGAAGAGGCTTTGTTGGTATTCTTTGGCGGGAAATGACATTGTTGAAAGTGCTCTGTTGTTTTCTTCCTTAAGCAGTCGTACTCCACCGCTTAATCACACTGTGTTGGCTGCCTTCTAGCTTTTTGTCTTTAAGCTCTGGTGGTTCTGTAGATACGGTTCATATCTCACATGACAAGAACAATCAGGTGCTTCTGAGTCCTGCAGATCACCACAAGACAGACGTGACTTTGCTTTAGGGACCGTACTCACTGAGACATGGCCTGCACGTCCTACAAAACACTTTTTACAAAATCGTGTGCTTCCTGTGGCCCAGTTTTTGGTTTAGTGCTGGCGATAAATTCTATGAAGTCACTATAAAAAGTGGCAACAGAGTGAAAAGTGTTCAAAAGTTGTGGGGGTGTCTCTCTCTGATATTTTTTGTCTCTAGACATGAAGGTCCATGCTCCCAGAAATAAAAATTCTGACATTGTTTACTCACCCTCATGCCATTTCAAACACAAATATGTTTCTTTTAACATTAGGCAAGCCCTTTAAAGACCTAAGAAAATGGTGTGACAAACATGTCCCCCCCCCGTGTTTCTTATAAGTATTTCTTGTTGAAACAGCAAGTCAGGGTGAAATACATATTTTTAATAGATAATAGACTTTAGTTTACAATATAGCCATTTGCTACATTCTATTGCTAATCAAAGACAGGTGGTATTAGAAGGAGTGACATTCTCATTATAGAGAGAATTTGATTGGACGAAAAGTGTGTACACGCCCTTGAGTGCAGGATGAGTAATCAATATACAGTTTTTTTTAATTGTCATTGAGCATCTGTTGGCTTAGTTTTTATGGTGTGTTCTGCATTGTCTGCACTGGTCAGACCACTGTTGTGTGTTTTTGGCCGATTGAGCATGTTGAATCATTGTCAGAGCCTTTGGTGAGCGAAATCACTTTGATTGGCTGTTTGGCTTTGCGAACCAGTGAATGAGAAGAAAAATGCAAGTGATGAAAGCAAACAAACAATAAAGTCAAGAGGGCACACCACAATGGCTCTTCTGATTTTACATCTCCATCTTACCTGAGCGTTCCAATTTGCAGATAATTTCATGGCCATCAGAAATGAACCAACATAATTCACATTCAAAATGCTAAAAAATGGTTTATATGTTTGCAGTCCTAGTTACGGTTTTCCTTTTTGAATGGCGAATACATACTACTGACATACTTTTCTCTCTCGCAGGTGCAGAACGTATGTGCTAGTTGGCCAGTGGCTGTCATCTCTGCGGTGTGTTCTAGCCCAACTTTTTGGCCCAGGCGCAGGCAACGAGAAGCAATACCACAGTCAGCTTTCATCACCGTTCGTTCTTTTATGTCGGCTTGTTGTGACGCTGCCTTAAAACTGCTAAAAGTTTTGTCAACTTTCAAGAGAAAATTAACACATATATATGCTCAAATCTAGCAGATATTGACTAAAAGCCATAAAAGATCCATTTTGAAGTCATGGGGTGTATGAGAATCACTTCAGTGTTGTGTTCAGAGTCATCCTCCCCCTCTCCCACTGGTGTGCCAGGATGTTTTATAAACCGGGATATTGCTTCTAATGGATTCCAAACACCACAAAAGTTTATTAGTAAACAGAGCATCGTAAAGTTAGAGGGGAGTGTATGTAGATGTGTGTGAGAGAGACTGTGGGGTCAGGAGGTTTGGTTTGTGGAGATGGTGGCGTCCCATAGGACAAAAAAACATCACATTTAAATATGTACATGTTGAAGTAGTAGTCAAAACTTCCAGGCCTTCTGCATCATATTTTGTGTATTTTGGATTCATGAAAATTAATATTTCTAGTTTTTTATTGTTAAATGAAGTGCTCACATGACATAGGCCAAACATTATACTGCTTTCCATATATAAAAACACATGCAGCAGCTTTCAGATAAATTGTGGCAACTTACCTAAATAAGGCAATGCACATAATAAGATTGTAGAGAAAATTAGATCAGAGGAATGTTCCATCATAAAGCATTGCTGGTGCCATCTTTGTGCTTTGTTTTGGCCTTATTTCCATAAAGATACTTGTAAGTCATCTTAATCATATTTAGAAATGAAGAACACAGGTGTTCTATAATGTACTGTAATTATGATGAATGACGCCCTCAGAGAACCTGTATTTTCCCCTCCTGTGGTGTTAATCTTGAGCTTGTCACTGTGGCATGGTCAGAGAGAGGAGATATTAGAGTGAAATGCCTTCCAAAGTGACAGCACTGAGAGGGGGAAAGGCCATTGAGGATATGTGTGTGTGTGTGTGTGTGTGTGTGACCCTCCCTCTCTGCGTCAGTGGACCTATTTGCTGATTCTCTTCACAAAGCTCTTCTTTGATGTGCTGCTGCTTCCTGCTTCCTAACAGGGCCGCTGTATTAAATTGAGTTTGCCTCCCATTGAATGAATTAGGCTTTAATAGTGTTATTGATCAGGCAAGTGGAATCCTATACATCCTCCCACACCACAGGCTCCCAGGCAGCACAGATAAAAACACAAGCAAAAAACAAATTATGTATACTACTGTTCAAAAGTTTCGGGTCCATTTAATTTTATTTCCAATAAATGCTGTAAATGATCCTGAAAAAAGTACCAAACACACATACATAAATAAATAAATAAATAGACTGAAAAAGTAATTGCTGATTAAGAATCAGCTTTGCCATCATAGGAATAAATTACATTTTAAAATATATTAAAATGGAAAACAGTTATTTAAAATTTTAATATTTCACAATATATTGATCAAATAAATACAGCCTTGGTGAGCATAAGAGACTTCTTACAAAAACAAATCTTAAAATCTTACATGTATATAATTTTTCCCCATATGCTTTAACAAACTACATGATATATATAATATAAAGATATATAATACACCTTAGGTAGGTGTATTATATACACCTACATATATAAGGTGTTTTATAAGTAGGTGTATTATATATACATATAAAAATGTGTGCTCTGGCTTGGCTTGTAATACAGCACTTGTTGACTTGTGTCATTGTAGTCTGTCACACTTTGATTCTTCCAGTGTAGAATGCAATTAGACCGAAACAGCACATTCAGCATGCTTTACATTCTCTAAAGAGTTTGTGTGTTTTTCTTTCTATCTTTTATCATTGTAAATGAGAATTTGGTTAACATGTTCATATAATCTTTTAAAATGATAAATATTTAAACAGATTTTGCTTGCTGTGCACAATGGAGGGGCTAGAGGCGTCATATTTGCATCCATATGTATGCATTTGGCATAGATTTTATCCACAGTGACTTACAGTGCAGTCAAGTTATACACTGTGTTCTCTGGAAGTCAATATACTAGCATCACTATTGAAGCTCCTTTTTCCATATGCACCTCAAATAAACAACAACAGAGTTTCCTTCTAGGAAAACTGCTTAAACCAGTGACATAAACATAGTAAAGAGGGTCAGCGGCTCTGAGACCACACTGCAACTCAGCAGGAGGGTTGACGTAAAAAAAAAGTTTGTTATTGTGGGAGATTCTCTGTTCTATGATGCCAAGTTAGCCGTTAAATCGCCTGTTTTGTGCTGCTGACCCGTGAGTGATGTGTAGCTGGGATCATAGGGTCAAAGCACAATGCTTCCTGGAAGGACACACTGATTCTGTCAGGGGCAGCTTGCTTTCTTCTCCTGTAAACCCTCTAAATTTACTCTATTAAACTAAATCTCCCACTCTTTAGTCATTAGAACCAGGATCAATTTCAAATTACTGCCATGTGAGGACGCACAATAAAATTTATGTGCACATGATCATAGAGAATTATAAAAGCAATTAATATTATTAGAGAGGTTTATATTTTCTAAAGAAAGTTGACAGTACTTTTTAGAGCATTGCTATGTTTTGTCTATTGCCCATAAGTGTAAATGTAAGCATTGGAAATTTAAATCAAAAGCATTAGAATAGGGTGACCATACGTGCCATTTTCCCAGGACGCGTCCTGGCCAGGATTTCTATATTGCCTAAAATATCTAGGTTTTGGCTTTGTTTGCGTGTGCAGACCGATCGGTGTATGACATCAAAGTACCATACAGACGGTTATGCTTTCGAAACGCTCTCGAGGTACTTTGATGTCAAACACTGATCGGTCTGAGCCGCACTGCTTTTAAGTCGAACACACCTAATATGTACGCGTAATTGCATCGCTTTGACCATAGATCCCACCTTCTCACACGCCATGATTGGTCCATTATGTACAATGCTTGCATGTTATTGGTCAAACTACTTTTCGATCATTACCTTCAGCAAGCATGAAAACAGGAAAACAAAGCCAATACAAATCCTGGCCTGGATTTGTATTGGCTTTGTTTCCTGGCCCTTTCTCCTGTTACTCTCTGTGTCCTGGGAAAACGGCACGTATGGTCACCCTACATTAGAAGCAATTGAAAAATTGTGTCACTTAAAAATTTAATTTCAAAATTCTTGACATATCTATCTAGACTGACAAAAATATCATAGACTTGTGCTTACTGACTTGGGCCAACTGGCACGTATGGTCACCCTACATTAGAAGCAATTGAAAAATTGTGTCACTTAAAAATGTAATAGCACACCTGGTGGATGAAAAAAAGCGAGAGACAAAATTCTTGACATATCTATCTAGACTGACAAAAATATCATAGACTTGTGCTTACTGACTTGGGCCAACACCGAACGTCCTAACAAATAGCAACCTGCTAACACCAGGATTATTAATAGGAATGTTAGCATTAGCTTTAAACCATGAGGTAGCCACACATAAACATGCTAACAAAACGACCTAAACAGCATGGCTGCCTGTAAACTCTTTCTTGAAAGCGTCTCTTTGTACTTTTGCAATATACTAATGTGCTAAAGTTTAGAGGTTTGATAAAATCCAAATTCCGAGTATGAGCCATAGTGATGTTTACCTCAGCGAGTATCACTAATTAAACCAATTAATTCTTCTAGTGTTCACTCAGAGAGAAAGAGACCTGGTTCTTATAATTTGGGCTAAGAGGGAGACATTTAAAATGTCCTCTTTCTCCTGTTACTCTCTGTGGAAGTCACAAGTGTTTGAGTCCTCCACCTCACAATGCCACAGAACAATGTTTATTTATCCAACATCCTGCCTCAGATCCGGACACATTATACACCCCAGCACATGAATTATTAATTAGAATCAACCCGCATTATTAGTTGATTATTCCAGCATGCCTTGCAAAAAAAAAAATATTTGCAAGTGCGACTTTTTCTTGTTTTTAATGTGAATATGTGCTGTTGTTTGAAGAACGGCATCTAGACCCTCGTCCAAAGGAAGCTTAGCAAACACAAAACTATTGAGCAGATCAGAGGACTCCAGATGACTTTAGCTTGTGTGCTACCTCGTATTTGCTGTCTTTTGTATACTCTCTCCTTGTTGCTGACTCGTAAATTAGAGGTAAACTAACACCCCCTTGCCATTCAGCAAAGTTCTTCTCGGTTATTAGAAGGCATTCTCTGTATCTCATACCCAAGTGATACTGAAAGGACATTAGTCTAGCTCTCAAAGCCTCACACTTCCTATATTAACCTTCACTAAGCTCTGCTGAGATAAGATTTATAGAATGTCCTACAGGAAAAAAAGCAGGTGATTGCCACGAAAAACATGATTTTGAGTAAAATGTGCAGATAAATTGAATGAATGTTATTTTTAAATGGTTTGAAATGAAGTGTGACATTGCAAAGTATTCTTTCTGTTGTTTTTATGTAAAGTAATTATTAAATTACACAGGAATATGATTTAAGCTGTTCCCATACCTAAGTCTGTAGGTTGACTCAGAGTTAGGTCAGTGAGTTAGTTGATCTGCTGAGACCGAGTGAAATGGTGTCTGTCAGAAAAAGACACTGATGGATGATTTGTGCCAGTGGAATAACCAGACCAATCTCATTCCTCTAGCTCTTGTACGATGACGACTGGCAGGTCACATCCAATGAGAATGTTTATTTGACATATTCTTTGACACAAGTCCAACTTGTGACAGGTTGAATAGACATTCTCAGAAGAATTATTTCAAGAGGGTATGTCTTCATCAGGTAATCTCATCTGAAACTGCTCTAAGAACATTAACATGCGGGATGAATGTTGCAGTATGATAAATGTGAAAACTATGTGCTGTCAAATGTGGTGACAGCATTTCATTACTGAAATGTGCTACATTTAGGGGTTAAATTGAGATTTTGGAGGTGGGGTAACTGTAAAATCTGGTGGCCAAAGCATCTAATATAAAAGCCAACTCATATGCTTGCTAAATATAAATAGAATGGATGTACTACTGGATCAAACAAAAACTGGACTTGAATATAAACATAGATTAACTGGATTGATAAATAAACCAAGTTTCAGAATGGTGCTCTGATTTGTTCTGACCCTTGGCCACACATGACTGACATAAGTATATATAATGTAAAATTATCTGCAAGTTTAAGATATTTTTAAATAAAGCACTGATTTTAAACAAGGTCACTTTAAGGAAGGAGAAAAGAGTTCATAAAGGAAAAAGCTGTCAGATTCATATCATTTTGTTGTAATATTTTTGTATAACCATGTGTACGCTGATAGTATTCCAAAAAAAAGTGAAAGTAAATAGCTTGGATGAACTTCTGAGAATGCATATGTCAATATGATTCTAAGATCAGCTAATAGCATGCTAGCATGTGGTGCTAAGGAAGTTCAGATCATGTGCTCCAATCACCAAAACAGAAGCAAAGAAAGGAATTGATAAAAAATGTAATAATGAGTAAAATAAACTGAGCCAGTCTTATCACACATGATGAGAGGTTGTGCTGATTGACAGCAATGAAAACTGAGGGGTCAGAAAAGCAAAGCTCTCTTTGAGTAAGGGAGCGTAAAATCAAATCCCCCTATTGTCACAATAAACAGAAAAGCAGAGGAAATGTGTGTATGAGTGTGAGCACCCCAGCGTGTGTTCAAGCACAACCCTAAGCCTGACTTAAAAGGGATTGTATTCAATTTTGGGGGCTTTTGTTCAGAAGCCGTTTGAACCTGCTAGGTTCAATATTTTAAGGACAAAAGGTCTTCTTTCCAACTTTCTTGAGCAACCAGGCAACCTGCTGTACAGCCTTAAAATGTCATTTAGGAATCCATGATATTCTTCTCTTTTGGTTTGACATTTAAAACACTCTGTTTGACTGTGTCCTTGACAGAACCTGTGGACCTTCAGAGGCAAATTGTGTGAGTTACAGAATAAGATGAATAAGAGGAGACGCATACTAGATTTTGTTCAACAGTTTTACTTCATTATATGTGAAAGCAAGTGTACAATGAAAGTCAGTGGGGTTCAATCTTGTTTGGAACCCAACATTCTTTATTAAAATATCCTTTTTTTTTTGTGTTCCACTGAAGAAAAAAAGTCATGCAGGTTTGGAATGAAATGAGGATGAGAATATTTTGGCTGAACTATCCCTTTAAGATTAATTTTTGATTTGAAAGTGAATCAGTCTCTCGAAATATTCAAAATCTGTCCCTCTGTCACTCTTAGTCTCATCTCATCTCTCTTCCCTTTTTTTTGTTTCAGTTAAAGCACTCTTTTACCTTTCTTCTCCATGCACGTCTCGCACCCCATGGTCCCTCAGACTTATTTGTCTCCCCCAAGATTGCCACAAACATCTAACTTTCGTCAAGACCTGTCTCACACCCCACATAAGAGTACGCCTCTCTCTTCACGCACACACAATCACATGACTTCTTTCATTTTGATCCGCTCTGTGTGTAACGGTCATTTCCCAAAGCGAGCCTCTGTCCCCTGTCCTCTCATGGGGGCAGGGAGGATGTCTGCTGGCCTGGACGTGGAGTTCAGCGAGGTGGGGGACGTCTGAATGGTCACCCGCTGGGCAGAGGGAGGGAGTGCGCAGGGACAATGGCGGTCCTGTTTTAAGGGAGCGTGCTCAGGGGGAGCCGGGAGATGGGCTGGGGGTGTTTGTAGGGGCAGGAAACAGGGGGAGCCTATGGGAATGCAGATTGGTTCTCTGAATTGAACTGGCAGGCTGGGCTTTGATGTGAGCAGAGGGGGATTTTCAGAGGGCCCAACTTTTATCGATGTTAAAACCACTCCCCTACCAAACTTCATCTTCTCTATCTACTCCTCTCTGCTTCTACCCCTTTTCTCTCACTGTCTTTCCATTCCACATTGTCTGCCTCTAAATGGACATAAACCTGGGTACCATTTAGTATGAAAATTATATTATGGACGTGGAGTTCAGCGAGGTGGGGGACGTCTGAATGGTCACCCGCTGGGCAGAGGGAGGGAGTGCGCAGGGACAATGGCGGTCCTGTTTTAAGGGAGCGTGCTCAGGGGGAGCCGGGAGATGGGCTGGGGGTGTTTGTAGGGGCAGGAAACAGGGGGAGCCTATGGGAATGCAGATTGGTTCTCTGAATTGAACTGGCAGGCTGGGCTTTGATGTGAGCAGAGGGGGATTTTCAGAGGGCCCAACTTTTATCGATGTTAAAACCACTCCCCTACCAAACTTCATCTTCTCTATCTACTCCTCTCTGCTTCTACCCCTTTTCTCTCACTGTCTTTCCATTCCACATTGTCTGCCTCTAAATGGACATAAACCTGGGTACCATTTAGTATGAAAATTATATTATCTTTGCTGAAAACCTGAAGCCCGAAAAAGTAATTGCGACTTTATATATTCTTTTAAACTTTCTCTCACAATTACGTTTTTATTTTTACTCAGAGGCAGAAATATTGGTCTTCCATTGGTCACCATCATATGTTGTGGTTTGAACGCTACTGTGTCAGAGTCTTTTAACTACCGTATCAACGAGTTTCAGCAGAAACACCATGCTAGTCAACAGCAATTCTATGATGATCCACCTGCTAGGCTAGTATTAAACTAGCACTGAAATTCAACCAGCCTGAAATTCATGGACAGTAATGAGTTTCCAGCATGGAACTTCATGATAGTCTTAGCTAGACTTTTTAGCAGGGATTATCAAGATTTTTTGAGCACCAGTTTTCCAGTACCAATCCAATGGCAGTTCTTTGGACACTACCATGATGGTGCACCATAGTATTATTTGAAGTACCTTGTAGATTTTTTATTTTTCATTTTTGTAAAACTTTGGATAAGAGGATCTGGTAAGTGACAAACAACTAATGTGGGTGCATGTATGTCCATGTAGATGTTGATCAGCATGCTAGTTATCTTTGGATAGGTGGAAAGCTTAGTTCACCACAGAGGTACAAAGCAACTGAACTTTAAAACTTTATAATATCTTGATTTAAGCACCCCTGCAGCACTGCCATTAATTAGACTCGTCTCTGTGAATGTTCATCTCTGTGTGTGTTAGAGAAAAGCCGTGATTACTGCCAAATCCATCCGCCTCGCCTTTCATACAAATGCAAAACCCCTGAAGGAGACACTGCTTTAAATTCGCAATGCACACACATGGTTCAGACTCCACACTCACTCTCTGCCAGTGTCCTCCAAGAGTCTTAAAGAGAAGTAGGGTTGTAAGGAGGAACAAAAAGGTTTAGAAACTGCTGAGTAGAGGAATTAAAAAGAGATGAAAAGAAAGAAGTGAGAGCT
Source organism: Sinocyclocheilus rhinocerous (assembly GCF_001515625.1). NCBI lineage: Eukaryota > Metazoa > Chordata > Actinopteri > Cypriniformes > Cyprinidae > Sinocyclocheilus > Sinocyclocheilus rhinocerous. Next base: position 924,463 of record NW_015631716.1, read on the forward strand.
GCCAGTGTGTCTTAAAGAGAAGTAGGGTTGTAAGGAGGAACAAAAAGGTTTAGAAACTGCTGAGTAGACTGAGTAGAGG
>NW_015631716.1:926070-954861 GCF_001515625.1 Sinocyclocheilus rhinocerous
TGGGGGGCTAATTACTTTTCTTCCTCTCTTGAAGAAAACGCCTCTTCTTCATCCAGCAGGGGGATGGGAAGGGGGTGGTAGATAGGGGGTCTCGTCCCACCACTTCAATCTCAGCATCTCAGCACTTTTCTTTGTCTTTCATTCACTTCTCTCTTTCCTATCTGCTCCCCCCCCCCCACACACACACAATTATTATTTATTCCTTCTTTATACCGTGTTCTACTGAGGACCTCAAATGAGGTCGATCAGAAAGATAGGGAGGGGACCCCGGCTCAGTCTGTGAGGCTGATTATGGGCTCAGATCTGGATTTAAAAAGTTGGCTGTAGAGAAGGTGTACAGGAATGGTTTTTCTTCAGAATCAGTTGAATAATAGCTGGAGAAATCTGAGGTCTTGTAACAGCACTGGTAATATGACATAAAAAGCATGATTAGACCACATTTCATGGATCACTACAGGAAGTGGAAAAACTGAGGGGGAAATGCACAAGTTGGTACAAACTGTTATGTAAGCCTGCCATACCGCTCTGGGATCAGACTAGGGAGAATGGAAGATGTGGGCACCATTCATTTAAGCTGATGCCAGATCAGATGTTTTCTTAGAATAATGGCGAGACCCTTCAACCTTGACTTCCAAACACTAATGTACCACAAGTCATTAGTGTGCTCATTTTCATTCAGGATACTCGTATTCGTGAAGTCTCGGTTCTGATATCTGCGTCTCTCTTTGTCTTTCCAAGAAAAACAGGCCAAGTCAGGTGGCTCACAGTCCAAATTTTATTTGCCAAATTAGATAGTGAATGTAGTCCCTTATTTTTTTTTAAGCACTCTGCTTGTGGAACAATGCAGCTGTGTATGAGTTTTGGAGGGAGGAGAGCTAGCCGAGCAATGAGAAAGACAGAGCCACTATTATGGGATATTTAGTCTTGGTTTTAATGATAGTGGACAAAATGACATAAGACACAAAAAGCTTCCTGTGACATTATTGAACATGTTGCTCCTGCTGAAAAGGCCTGCTTATACTAGCTTTAATTTCCATGCTGGTCCAAATTTGGTGCTGGTTTAACTGGTTAAACTAGTTAACGGATTAGTTTATCTCCCCAAAAAATTCAGTCATCATTTACTCACCCGCATGTTGTTCCAATCCATTATGAATTTCTTCCTTAAAACACTGGGGAGATTTCAAATTAATTTTTTTCCCCTGTATGTCATGAGTGCCATGCTTTTCAATGCATCACTGATCCAGTTCATAAACCAGTATGACTGATTCATAAATCAAACTGATTAAATTCTTCAGTGTATACTATTTTTTTTTTCACTGAAGAACTGTAAATCACTATTTTAACAAGCTTGAGTAGATGTCAGGATTTTTGTTGAATAGCAATTAAATATTTCACAAAAAAAGCTGTCTTAAAGATAGTGGGGACACCAACACTCCAGCATCCCAAGCTGAAGACCAGCATCTAAAACACAACATATGCTGGTGACCCCCATACTGGTCTTTTCAGTAGGGATTCAATACTTTATAAGGGCATAGCGAGCCTCTTCATGGCATTACAGCTACAAAATTACCACATGAATATAAAGTTCAGACACCCTTCTTGAGTCTGTCAAATGTTGTCATGATCTGCACTTATCATATTTACTAGCCACGAAAGGCACACTGGAACATAAACCATGCAAATGCAGTTGGTCTTAGTTGGAGAATATTTTGTCTGCTCAATGGTATGACATATATTATGCATAAGCACACTGAGATTCTGGGGATTACAGATAATGCTATTTTTGGCAGCCCATATGTCGGCTCGAAACTATCAAAGAAATGGCTATTTTAAGACATGTCAAGTCATCAAGAAAGAGAAATGTAAAGAGGAGGGGCTTGTTTTGTTATTGGGAGATAATCACGTTTCCTGGAGTGGTCTAAATGAGAGCCGTCCAGTAATGGCAGTGCAGGAATGCAGTCAGTGCACACCGCTCAACCCTCCCTAAGTCTTGGCTCCACTCCACTCTCTCAGCACTCCACACAAAGCTTCCCTTGTTCAGTCTGGTCTTGAAAAGCAATGCTCTGTCACTCCCATTCTCTCTCCCGCTCTGTTGTCCTGTCTCACTCTTCTCCCTTCCTGTGTATCTCTTCTGCCCGCTCCACCAGCTCTCTCCTTATCTAAATGTGCCCTGTTCTGTTTTTTTAATCAGTCTTAGGTTAAATTATCCTAGAATGTTGGGATTCTTTCTGTGTTTTTACTTTCATTCCTTCTCTGTCTGTTTTGTCCAACTTTTCCCACTGTCTTTCACCGACTTCAGTGTTGTTTATTCACCAGACGGTAAGATCCAGCGAAGAAATCTGTATTATCCTGCGTATTTACAACCTTATAGGGGGGGGAGGATTTTTCAAGCAACTCTTTTTCTCCTCAACAGCTATTTTAGGTTAACCGCACATTTAATAAGCTGGAATGGGGAGGGGGGATTGTGCTCTTGTTTTGCTCTCATACTTTTTCAAGGCTTAGAGAGATTTAGTCCTGCCACTCTCCCATGAAAGAATACTCTCACACACACACACACACACACACACACACACACAAGTACACAACAAAACCCTTCAGGTGTTCTTCCCGTATGCGATCAACTGATAAACCAGTCTCAAGTTGAAATCAATGAATCATGCAAACATCACGTGATTAAAGGAATAGATTTATTTCCCAGCATTCATTATAATGTCACCTTGTATCAGCAGTTGAGTGCTTTGTTTGATGAGGGCATATTAAACGTGTTTATTCAGTACCTATATTCAGGTCAAGCAGTCATATGTTTTGTTCCTCCAACAATAATCACTTCATGTGAAAACCTGTTGTTCCAGCAACCTCCTACAAGCCTCGTCCTGCAGATTGTAAAGTGAACGGCATTGGATGGCCCGAGGTGTAAAATTATGTCCATCAACACCTTGTGACGCAGCCAGACTTTGCACAACCACTTGCTGACATAGATGCGGGACTCCATAAGCCCGCTGGCTGCAGGCATACCTGCACATGCCCTTGCTGTGAAATGATTATTTCATGCCTACATTTCACCACACTCTACAGTCATACAACCAGAGACGTGCAGAGACTTGTTGTTAGCTATAGACTATAGACTGTGAAAAGCCTGGGACACTTAAAGGGTTAGTTCACCCAAAAATGAAAATTCTGTCATTCTAGGTTCTAAGGCTGCTGTTGGAATCCCATGGTGCTCTCCTGCAGCGGCATCCAATCAGATCACAGAACCTTGAAACTAGGGTGACCATATGTGCCATTTTCCCAGGACGCGTCCTTGCCAGGATTTCTATATTGCCATTAATTTTACAAAGAAAAAAAAACAACTTTATTCAACAATTCGTCTCCTCCGCGTCACCTTAGCGCCATTTTGGAGAGTATCCACTGAACGCAAACAGCGTATGCTGTTCTGTGTCAGCCGCACCCCACGGATACGTTGTTTTACGTTAAAATAGAGCTACGGTGACACGGAGGAGATGAATTGTTGAATAAAGTCGTTATTTTTTTTTCTTTTGCGCACAAGAAGTATTCTCGTAGCTTCGTAAAATTATGGTTGAACCCCTGATGTCACATGGATTATTTTACCGATCTCCTTACAGACCATTGTCATGCTTTTTCATGCTTTCTCATTCATGAAAATCAGATTCATACCTCTCACTCACGCTCTTTCTCTCTCTGTCTCTCTTGCTCTTTCTTTCTCAAGAGGTTCTGTAAAATTTTAACCAGGCCTGTTTACCACAGGTGTTGCATATTGGTGATTAAAGCACCTCTGCATCTGTTGTTCCTCAGGCAAGATTTGGTCTGATTACTGCTCACTAGGGTGCAGAGTGCTGTGACCCGCTTTTGTTTGAGTTCAGGCTCATTTTGCTGTCCTTGAATGTTATCACAACTCCTGTAATCAACAAGTGGCTGGTTAGCTTCATTTCATGATAACAGAAAACTAAGGGGTAGTTCACCCAAAATGAACATTTTTGATCATTTACTCAGCCCCATGTTGTTCCAACGTGTTCCCATTTTACGTAATGTACTCAATGCTCTTTTAATGCAACCGGAATAAAAAGAAAAGTGACGTAGAAAAGGAAGGCATAGAGATTTGGAACAACATGAACGTGAGTTAATGCGTAAATTATTTTTTATTTTGGGGGAAACTATTCCATTAAACACTTTGTAAATAGCATTAGTTCCTCAGCATTGTTTAAACCATATTGCATAGCAACACTAGTCAAGTGCTCTCTGTTAAACAGTGTACTAGATGTGCCAAAATTGTCACTTGAAGCTCTGTAGATCTCAAAGACTCCCAGATCTAATCTGACTCAAAGCAGCATGGGTTTCTTTAATGCACGTTAGCCTCTATACCGCAGGTTATGCAAGCATTAGGCCGCGTTATGCAACAAGATGTTAGTGTGTCAATTAGCAATGCTGGTAGTTTTAGCTGAGCATAAGAAGTAAAACAGTGACAGTCTTGTTGACTCGGGGCTATGTGTCAATAGGAAGGCATGCTGACTATGAGGACCTTCCTCTTTAAAGTAGGACAGCGTGGACAGCACGTTTTGTCATAAGCATTACATCAAAAGCAGGTTATGACTTTGCCTCCTCAAACAGCGTCTCAAAACAAAGAGTGCTGAAATGTAGGCTAATAACTCAGGGGTATTGTATCTCTGTTGTCTGAGGTAATTGGCTTTCTCTTTACTTCTATGAATCTTATTTAAAGCAGGTCTTGTTGATTCAGGATTATACGAGGCCCTTGTGTCAAATAGGCTGACTCACCTAGATGTATTTCCATTTAGTTTCGACATTTCCAATTCAGAGCTGCCTCACCTGCCAAAAGCAGAATCATTGGACAGATGTGGTGATTCAAAGTATCTCTTTGCCTAGATTTGTGGCTTATGAGAGTGCGCTCATATCTATAAAGTGAGTGTTTGTGTGAGATGGACCGAGCATGAGGCATGGGGTGGGGGGTTGTGGGAGATGATGAGAGAATGGTGAAGCAGCCAGCCCACAATGGGCCGCATTGTTCCAAGCTCATAATCAGAGCGGACATGGAACTTGGCCGGGAGAGTCGTCCCCGTAGCCCTCGACACAGCTGCTGGGACTTCAGTTTATATTCCCTCCATTCTGCTTTCATCAGCATCTCTCTTGCGTGCATTTTTTCTCCATCTCTGTCTTTCCCATTCTCTGTTTTTCCTTCCTCTGTTTGAAATCAAGAGAGTCAGGGCATGAGCGACGCACTCTTGTGTAACACTACAAGTTCACTAACTACATAAACTGTGCCAATCAAAGAGAGCCAAAGCTTTGACCTCAATATTTAATGCTTTAGTATGGGAATACTAATCTTGAGCCTCTATATAACTGTCCTCCAACCAGCCATCTTTGCTTCCTGTATGTGTTTTAGTTAGTGGAACAACCAGTAGCCTAGTGGAAAAACCCAGCCAGTAACTGGATCTTTAAAAGATTAGAGCTCTACTTCAATGACGAGAGAAATAAGAAGCTTAACAGCTGGCCCAGTGGCGGTAGCTGTGTTTACAATAAAAACTCGCAGTCAGCTGCGAGGCCTTTGCGTCATTGGCACGTAAAAATAAAACAAGAGACCAGAGAGAGACCCCTCCATCATGACTCAAAATTTCCACAGAGACCGGAGGATGGTGCCACTCCTTGTACAAAATCTGATGCATCGCAGGTGGGTAGAGGGGACTCGGCGTCCTCACGCTGCTCTTTTCATTCTTCGACAAAAAACGTCCATTACGAATTCCATCACATGGCCTGTCAGCAGCGTGTTAACCAATAATTGTCGCCTCTTATCTTTCTAAATTGATTGAAGCATTCATGGTGTGTGTGTGTGTGTGTATGTGTTGGCTGCACATACAGTTGGCTGCGGTTCTTGGCCGTTGGGCTCAGATGATTCCATGGGGTCACATGTGACTGGGCTGGAGCTGCTTTACACATAAACATTACATGACCCAAGCAAGCAACACACGTTCCCTGTACTCTGTTAGGGCTACTGGGAGGGAGTTGTATTTTTGACCTGCTTTAGGTCAGGTGTCCGACCCTTGTGTTGCCTCCCATATGTTCTGCATTTTCTTGCGCTATCCATCCCACCCCCAGTCCTGTTGCCCTGTAATTGCCAGGAAATTTTTCGGCTCTGGCTCCTCCTCTACTGCCATTATTCTTGTTCTGGATTAATGTGACTGCCAATAGTGGCCACAGGCTTGGCAGCATTTCAAAAAAGGGGCCCACCTTCGATACATTATACACAAGCAACTTTCACCAAGGTGTGCATTTCAAGACAGTCTTCCTCTGTTTTTTTACTGTGCTTTTTTCTGTCAAATCAAAGCTGGAGGGGACACTGGAGACTCTTTTTTTCACCCCAATCTGATCTCTATAACCCCTCCCTGCTCATATCAAATATTCCCCAGCCGCCTGGCGCCCAGAGGGAGGCCCACCTTTACCACCCAATGTAGACTCAATGATACAGACCTGTTGGCTTTCATAGTCATATTCAGTCCAGACCTGCCCATTTCCCAACAGTCACCTTTCAGATGAATAAATTAACTAAACAACAACAATATAGTACTATAGGACTATATTTAAAATGCCTTTGGTGTAGATATCAATCCTGGATATATCTGAATTCAGTACTTTTATTTGTGGTCACTTTATTCCCTTTCTTCCTCTTTTCAGTAAGCAGAAAAACCACTTGAGGTGAGCTTTTATAAAAAGTGACCACTGTCAAAAGGTCAACATGTGACTTTTAAGGTATCTGTAAATATTGTTTTTGTGATTGAGATTCAAAAAAGGAACACAGACATTTCCACAGAATACCCATTTTAGAGAATCCACCTTGACTGCAAAATAGGGGATGGCCAAAATCATCTGGGTACCAAACACCCTATAGGTCACAAGGGGTCATCTGAAAAACTTGGTTTCTCACGATGCACATTGGGCAACTACATGGATGAAAGTTAACAGAACAAACGGGAAGAGCCAGGCAATGGTCCAAATTAGCACAAACTAAATACAGGGCTGAAGGGAAGTAATCAAATGATGGCGCACAGTCTGGGAACTGCTTGTATGTTCCACTGAGCTCACTGGCTATGTGTAAGCCAGTTAAGCAACATGTAGAGGTTATGATGTGACAAGACAACATTTTCAGGATATGTTTAGGTCAATCCACATGCATCTCTATATTCGGTATGCAAAAAAATCGTACTGTCTTGGCCTACAGAGATGGGCAAAGCCTTTCTGAAGACAATTGAGTTTTACTCTCTTGGGAAGAGTGGAATAGCTTATCTCACTGAGACAATTATTTTCCTTTCCGGCAAATAACACTTTAGAGGAAGTAAAACCGATTGGTGCTTTCCAGAGAATGTCTTGCCCCTTTTATCACTCTTTTGGAGATGTATGAAAGGCAAAGAGGTGGGAGAAGAGATTTATCAAGATTTTAACCATGAAGGTTCTCTTGTCATCTTAATGAGACAATCTGAGCACAGGAAGTTAACCTGGCCCAGAAAAGCTTGCAGAGACCTTAGACCAGGTTTCCTTTCCACAAATCTACACCTCCTCTCCACCCTCCAATTCAGGTCCTTCAATTTTGCCTAGGGTGACCATACGTGCCATTTTCCCAGGACGCGTCCTGGCCAGGATTTGTTTTGGCTTTGTTTTCATGCTTGCTGAAGGTAATGATCGAAAAGTAGTTTGACCAATAACATGCAAGCATTGTACATAATGGACCAATCATGGCGTGTGAGAAGGTGGGATCTACGGTCAAAGCGATGCAATTACACGTACATATTAGGTGTGTTTGACTTAAAAGCAGACCGATGGAATCCAGGGTGTTGGGGAACCTTTTCATGTGTACTCGTATGAAATTACAATATCAACAGGAATAGATGGTCATAATGAATTACAACCCACTCGTTTTATGGAGTTTTCCAGGAATAGGCAAGATTAGGGCGACCATACGTGCCATTTTCCCTCAGACCGATCAGTGTTTGACATCAAAGTACCTCGAGAGCGTTTCGAAAGCATAACCGTCTGTATGGTACTTTGATGTCATACACCGATCGGTCTGCACATGCAAACAAAGCCAAAACCTAGATATTTTAGGCAATATAGAAATCCTGGCCAGGACGCGTCCTGGGAAAATGGCACGTATGGTCACCCTAAGATTAATGATTAAGATAAGATTAGTGTTTTTAAAAATGTATTCAGTCTTTGTGCCCCACAAAAAATATCATAATGAATTTAAATTCAGAAATTACCAACAAATCTCATCTTAGAAGAGAAACTCAAGTCAATGAATTGCATTTTTAATGTATTTTTTAATAAATGAAGAGATCACTTTTTCAACATACAAATGTATTTACTTTCAGGCAAACACCACACCTCCAAAACTTAATCGAGATGACGCGAAAGGAAGAGGAGCTCTGCTGTCAGACATCTGCAAAGGCACCAACCTGAAGAAGACCACTTGAGTACACATGAAAAGGTTCCCCAACACCCTGGATTCCATTTGCATTTTCCTATGACTGTGAAATATGGTACATGCGCTTGTGCATCAACTTTCTTAATTTCTTCAGTGGCTCTGTGATGCACATTAGGTTCAGTAGCGAACCCTCTTCTCATCAAGAATCACATTTCACTGTATTGAATTATTTTGTTGATGTCACATTATTGGTTATTCAGTGTATTAATTCTATGTATATTTAGGTGCTATTAGAGCTCTAACAAATAGACTTGTGTGTACTAGTGTGGCCCTGTCCCAAATGGCACACTACAAGTGTGCTTGTGGTCTTATGAACTTACAATACTCACAAGCACCCCCTTTTAGGCCACTACACGCTCAATGCACACTTCTGCAGAGTCTGCACTGAGGCAAGCTTTGCAGCAGACGTCTAACCGACAGACAAAGCTGCATTGGCACACAAGTGTGAAAGACCGTTAGGGCTAAGGGTGTCATTTGGGACAGGGCCTATGTCTATGTGTATGCACCACACATAAGGTGAAGATAGTGAGCTGCATCGCTTTGATTTAAGTAGAGTTTGACATTAGCATGTTGCTAAGCTAATAACTTTAATAACTTTAGTACTTTAATAAGCATAAAAATGCAGAACAGGAATATTATATATATATATATATATATATATATATGTGTATATATGTATATATATATATATATGCTTATTATAAAACTGTTCATGTTAATTATTAATATTGTTTTTGATGTTTTCTGAATGGAATGAAATTTAATGTTTAGTCAGCAATTTTTCCAACTTGTCCCAGTTTTTATTTATTTATTTATTTTTTATTCAGGAGGTTGCAAGTTTGGCATTACAGTACATTCTGGGATTGGAATCTTAGTGTTTTGTGTTAAAAGTGTGTATTTAACACCTACAGTTCTGTAGAGAGTGTCTTAAAACTGTCCAGGTAACAAAATTAGGTTATAATGTTGTGGGAACATTGTTTTGAAACGTTTCCAAAACATTGAAATGCCCAGTTTTCTTGTTGTGATTGTAACATTATTTAAATGTTACAAAAATGTTTCTTACAACATTCTACTATTTGAAGGTTTATTTGTAATATTCTAAGAACGTTAAAATGTCCAGTTTTCTTGTTGTGATTAGAACATTATTTAAAGGTTACAAAAAAGTTACAAGTAGTACAAATAATATCGTCAGGACATTTTGAGAATGTTGATCCCAGAATGTTTTCTCTAAGTGTTATGAGAATATATATAAAATATATATTAAAGTTATAAGAACATGACAAACATTACTTTAGAACGTTTTGTCTTAATATTTATATAACTTAAAAAAAAAAAAACATTAGTGAAAGTTGGCGAGAATGTTCCCTGTTAGTTGGGTGGCTGGATGAGTGAAGAGAATGGACACACACACACACACACACACACACACACACACACACACACACACACACACACACACAGACAAACAGGTGGTGGATCATTTAAGCAGTGATTTACAGAGCTCTCTGACTTTAATTGTGCCACTCTTCCTCTAACCTCCTTGGTCTCCTCTCTCCAGAGCTCCTAAAAACAGCCTGATCTCCTCTGTTAAACAATAGAGCACGTCATCCTCACCCTGTGTTTGCCTCCACAGGAGCGTGACCTTACATCTTAGTGTACACGTACAGCTGTGAGCGACCATTTGACTCAAATTCATTTGAGCGCACATGGGTGTTCACTAACAAAACACACACACACACACACACACTTTTCCATCAAACAGTGGTCAATGTGACCATGATGAAATACTCTGAAGTGAGTTGTAGAGTGGTCTTTAGTGTGACGTTTTTAAATTGAATCCTGTATGTAAATCTATACACAGCAGAAGCAAGTTCCTGTTTAGTCTGTGAAAACTAAGTAAACAGATAAAAGAATATATTCAATCAGGTTCCGCTTGCTCACTGATTTTGTCCATCCCAGATCTCATTTACGGTCAAAAATAGCAGCGTGTCTCAGTCCTCCTGCATTTGTGTGTGCTCAGACGGTCAAGAATATGTGAATTTCCACCAGAAGTTGTGGGTGCTACAACCCTATCATCTGAAGGTGTTAATCTAGCAACTGGTTCCTCAACTGCTTCCGTAGCATGCATTGAATGAAGGTTATGAAGTGGGTTAAAAATGTAAAAAGAATTTTCTGTGGTTGCCCAGACTGTATTTTTGAAGCATGACCTTTATTAGAGTTTCCACATCCCTTCAGTGTGACATTTCTGAGTACCATCATCTAACACACAGGGTACGCTATCTGTGTTGCTAGGCTTACTTTGTATTGCCTTGTGTTGAAGGGATTTTATGGTAGGTTGTACATGTGTTTATGTCAAGGTGAGAATGTTTGTGTTCGTGCACTTTGTCTGAGCAAGTGAGCATGCCCTGAGGAAAGGGGTATGGAAGGAACAGGCCCGACTGGTTTCGTTTAGGCCTAATCTTGATGGAACATTGCCTGTGAGAATCTGTGGGGAGATTTACTAATGCAATCTCAGGCTGGGTTTTTTTTTTTCTAATGGTAGGTTCCAAATTGTAAAGGAGCAATTTATTATTTTTTTTTTTAACCTCAGACGCTGTGTGTATGTATTGTTTCCGTCTAGATGTGCTTTCTCACATGTCACCTGTCAGTATCTTGTCAGCTGAAGTTGTGAAGTGACGTGAGAATCCTAAAAAGTTAAATTACCTCTGCAAACCACAAACTGCACATCTCAACATTATCTGATCCCATATCAGTCATTCACAAATCTCTAATCAAAATCGGTTTCCTTTTTGATTTTCTTGCAAACATTATTTACAATGCCCTTAGCAGACAGATGACTCATTTGAACCAGTCATAAGATAAAGCTGCTATCAGTTCTTCGTTTGTCTGTCTGTTACAACAATGTTATCGTGGATTATTTTGAGAAAGCAGGTTATCGGAACGTGTCATTTCTTAGTGCTTACTCAAGGTCCCACCGTGGATAAGAACTTCATGGTGCGTGTTTGAGTGTGCGAACGGAGCCAAGGCAATATTCCCCTATAGGCATTTACTTAAGGTTCATCCAGAAGATAAGCAGATCATTGGTCTCTCGTACTCTTGTCTGACATGTTGGAGCCTGAATGTGTTTTGAATGGTTTCATTGCCCTCAAGAGACAGATTGCAGCCTGAAACATAGCTTGTAAATGCTGGTGAAATGTTTCCTAAATGGTTTGACAAAGCTAGAAAGTAAAAAAAAAAAAAATCCAAATTATTGTCTGGAATCTTTGACTTGTATGAAATTTAAATGACTCCTTAAATGATTCTTTTGTATTTCATTTACACAGGTAATGCTGGAATGCTGTGTTGGAGCCAGACAGAGTTTGAAACTCTTGTTGGATCATGATGCTTTGGTAATATTCAGTTACATTTCTGGCCTGTCACGAGGGTCTCAGTGTTCTCACTCTGTCGTCGTCACTTTCACCAACACATTCTCACACAAATTGACCAAGTTTCCAACCACCCACCATCTAGAGTTTGCCCTTTATGATCACATCGACCTGTTTCTTTCCCATGTTATAGTATATTCTGATTTAATGGAGGTCACGAAAGCTGTGTGATCATGTGATGTTCACTGTCCAATAGTTTTCACCACTCATTTGTATCTCATCGCCAATTGGTTTTTGTCACTCATGTTGTCTCACATCACCAACACCAACTGAAGTTGAAATATATCAGACTGTTTTTCAATTTCGGTCATTATGGATGACCAGTTACAATCTAATATCTGCATCCAGTTTTAATCTAGTTGCAAGAACGTTGCTTTCAATATCAGCAAAGACAATGGACTGAATGTGTGGGTTCTCAGAGTCAGAAGTCATGAAAAACAATCAAGGCATGGTGTTGCTTGACAATCATTGGTTAATTTAAGTCTAAACTGGTTTGAGAACTTGTGAGGTAGGAAGGAAGTGAAGAAAAGGTGGTTTGGAGCTTCAGAGACATTGTCGTCAGTACTCTCACACCCGTAAAATGTCAAAAGCAACATCAAACAGTTTGAGATATGCTTCCCCCTCACTGTAAAGTTATGCTTTTGAAGGTGTTAAGATATGCAATTTTGCGTACACATGCAAAAAAAAAAAAGCAAACAGTTTAAAATAAAACTTAAAAACCCACTTATTGCTTTTTTGGTCATAATTTCACATATTAGACTCAGCATTTGTCCTCTTGCATCACGTCAGATGTCTTTTTAGTCCTGCAGTGAAAGCTGCAGTATTTTCATAGCAGAAAGTGCAGTTTCTCTGTTGCCTTATTCTCATCCAGAAGCTTCCAAAGTCCTACTCTAAGGTCCAACCCAAACAGTAAGCACGGTACAGATCAGAGATGTGACAGTGTTAAGTAGCTCAGTTTCAGCCCTCTAACTCGGTCTCCTCTATGCTTCATTGTGCTGTTTCAGCAGCCAGAGAAATGCTGCAAATAGAACCTAGTGGCTGGGTGCAGTCACAAGTCACAACCACACTTTCCTTTGCACCTGGTTCCACTACCATCTCACCTTCATGCTGAAACTTTTCCAAACCGCACATTTTTTTTTTTTTTTAGGTCTTTTCTACTTAACATCTTTTTCTGTCATACTCTTCTGCTCTTCGTGTAGGTCAATAGTTGCTCTGCAGAGGTAAAAAGCAACCATGTGATGTACTATGGAAACAGCCAGGGGGGCAAGGTTAATATTCATGACCAGAGGATTGTATAACTGCACAACTTTAGAATAAGTGTTCATGGGAGAAGTTTCTGGTCCTGGGTGTGAGAAGTTCTCAATCAACTTCACATGTATTCACATGTAGTCGAATGCCTCATTTATATGTGGACCTTTCAATTGTAATAACCGGACTGAGATGGGACAAGCTGCTCAACACAATACATAAACTAAATGTGTACAGTTTAAAGAAAATGGGAAGAGGGTTTAAACGTTCTATCATGATTATAGAGGTTTGCCTGAAGTTGCCAGGGTGCTCTGAGTAGTTTTAGCACATTGCTATGATATTCACTGTCTTAAGGTGTTTTTGTTGTAACCTGAAACCAGTTGCATGCCTTCAGGGCCATGGAAAACTTGTCTATGACACAACCAACTTTTTTTTTTTTAGTTTTACAATAACATTATTGATGATAAAATGTAGGCATATGTTTCCTCATTGTTTTGGTAAAATATCTCAATGTAATAATGAACAGTAGATCAGCAAGTGAAACTATTCACATGGAACTCCTTACTTCATAGAAATCAAGTTACTCTTCAATCTGAAGTTATCACTGTCCCTGGCCTTCCACTTGCTCTACATATACACACACACGCACATGTACACAAACACATGCCCATCTGTGGCTAGTGATACAGAAAAGGGCAGAATTGGCACATTTTTGTCTGTTTGCACTGCTCAAACATCAAGCAATTCATTCCAGGACTTCCTGATAGAGGAATTACAAAGCCTGGTAGTGTTTCTCAACACAGATACACAGACTCAGGTTGAACGGCAACAGTTTTCTACAGAAGCCACACATGAAGTTTTCCAAGCCGTACCCTCTTTCTCTCTCTCTCTCTCCAGCCGCACTGCAAGCGAAAAAGAGACCTGCTTCCTGTTTATGATGAGAACACATAGAGTACCTATATGTTTACAGGCACATTTTAAAAGTGTTGCAGGATGTGGCCTCGCTCACGAGGGTGGAGATTGTGAGTGCAGTGGGGGAAAGATGGTGAGGTTATATAGGTACACCTGACAGAAAATACCAAGCAACTGGTGCAAGTCTTTCCATCACCTGCACAATGGAAATAGCAAAAAGGAACATATTTGAGTGTTGTTTTGTTGACTCGGTAGACTTAGGTGCCAACAAGTTGAACATATATTGTATTGAGCTCTGCCTCACTGGTAGATAGTATTTATGCTCTGTACAAGGCTCCAGAAAGTATTTGGACATATAAGACACACTTGCATTAGATAAGAAAGTAACCAAGTGCATTAAAATGTCATTGCATTAAACAAGAAAGTAACCACGTGGCATTTATAAACAAATTATGCTATTTTTAGTAGGTGAAACCAGTTCACACAGGTGTCCTAGCAAAATAACCACAGATGTAGTTCATTATGCGGTTTGACAATCAGATATTACCACCTCTGAAATCCTGAAAAAAAAAGAAGTTTAGGTATAGGCTTCAGATAAAGAAATAATAGACTAGCGATCTAATGTCACATCAACTGTACGTGTTTGAAGGGTTTTTTCAGTTAACTTAACCTGTTTGAGGACAAAGTTACATAACGGCCAGACTCTAACAGTTGCCCTGATGTAACGTGTCACGCCTTGACTTCTGAGATCTTTCCTCCTCTAGCCCAATTCATCACCATTTCAGCAGAAACCAGAGCAGATTTCCAATTAGGAACTGTGTAATAAAAAAGACCCATGGAGTCTGACCACAGTCAGGTCAGTACCCCATCAATCCTTATAGATGACTTTATTCCTAGGAACTCCCTCAGTCGGCCATGGGTCAAAATGTTTGATAATATGCAGAATATATTTTTTTCCCTCCTATATCACAGATGCCAGATCCACAGAGATTAGTAAAACCATAATGATCCAGAATTGGGGTTCTGTGAAATTTGCTGTCCTAACCAAATATGAATTTTGTGTTATCTCGTCCTCAGTGGCCAGTTGCAAGTATAATTCAGTCAAACCATTCTCAAGACATTTAAGTAGCATGTGCAGCCAAAACTCATCTACCCTGCCTTAATGTAATATACACACACACACACACACACACACACCACTATTAGTTATTGAACTTTCAGTTTTAATTGCATTTGACAGCTGGACGTGTATTATTTTCCTTGCTTCAAGTCATCCATCTCCTTGCATCCACCACAAGATTAATATGGCATAAAAATGATACTCCAGATCATTTATTTTCTGAAAAATATGGGGTTTTATTGGTTTTAACTGCAATCAGTCATTACAAAAGAGAGATCAATCTTATATAAACTCATGAAAATTACTGTAGTGAACAACAATAGCTGTTTATATGAAAACAAAATACATTCAACTCTTCAGATACTTTCTTTGTGTCTATACTGTTAACCAACTTGGACAATCATTGCTTAAACCACTGAGGATACAAGCAGTAAGTCATAAAAAAAGCATCCCAGCTTTATTTAAGGCAAAGAACGCTTGCTCATGGAATGTGTAAAAGAGGCACTTTACATATAGGCCGAAAGCTCCAAATGTCCAAAGACAACAGAACTTCAACCCATTAGGTCACAATTATTGCCTGCCTTTCATCATGTCCACCACCATAAACCAAATAAACTGCTTTAACACTGGATGTTTATTAACACCATTAAACCGTTGTAACGAACATTTGAAAAAAAAAAAAAAAAAAAAGCACTTCATGGTGGTATTTAAAATGTGTTGCATGTGTTAAGGCCACTAAACTTATGCATCTTAGATCAACTTTTTTTTTTTTTTTATCAAAAAAAAAAAAAAAAAAGTTGATAATTTGTTCCATAGATCAAATCTATCACCAGGCTCAGACATTCAGTAAACTGGATTGGTAATCCAAGTTTGTTTTTCACAACGAATTCACCATTTGATGCTTAAAAAACAAGATTTTTCACTGCCATATAAATTGCTACAAGTGGGGCCTAAGCTCACCTCAGGAAAAAAAAATTTTTAAAGTGTGGGAAATATTTTGTTCTTTTCATTTTTAAAAATAACTGTTGATGCTCCTGTGAGTTTATCATCTAGGAATGATTGTATGGTAGTACTGATTTTGCAGTCAAATATTTGGGAAAAGGGAATGACAATAAATCTACAATAAATAAATCAAAATGCAGAGGATTTTTTTGTTTTTGCTTTTTTTTTTGCTTTAAATTAAGTTTCATTTAAGTGTAGTTGCCAACAAAAGTCATTGTAGTACAATATATTAAACTGTGAAAAAAGAAAGCTGACAAGTCTTCACAATCTTAAGATTAATACAGAAGATCATAATTTAACATAAAAGAAAATATATTCTATCGTTTCATTATCAAGATAAATACAAACAAAATTAACAAAAAAATGCATATGATCACCAATAAATATGTTTTGATAAGTTAAATAAGCAGTGACAAGCAAACCCTTCTGTTCTGAAAGGTTTTCAAACAATAACAATAATATAACAATAATAATAATAATAATAATAAACAATGACCATAATAAAAATCAAAACCAAGAGGTGGAAAGATGATGAATTACAAAGTGCTCCTCGGAGCAGAATCGATGGAAAAAAGAAAAGAAAAGAAAAAAAAGTGTGCTTGCATGAAGAACTAAAGTGAAGCTGCAGGAGGTTGAACTGCACCTTGGGAATGATGGAATTCTCCCTCTGTTTGCTGATTGGCCCGAGAGAAGGTGGCGTTTTGAGGTGGGACAGAAGAAAGAGTTTGTCTTAAAGGTTTAATAACAAGATTCCCTTCCCAACCAACTTTAAGTAACCAGAAACTATTGGGAAAAAGGGGCACTAACAACAACAACAACAAAAAAAAAGGTTAAGGAATGGTTCATTTTTGAGTGGAGACATCCCGTCTCAGGGGTTTGTGCTGGCTGTAGGCGAGACACAGCACCTGACTGAACATTTGAATGTGCCTGACATATTCCAAAGCTCCATTCTCATTCAACCCTTATGAAAGAAGTCCTTCCTGCAGACTGGTGTAATCTGCCATTTCAAGGGAGGGAGAGCACACACTCAAAACAAGAGCTACATAATCAGGCCACAAGGAACGAAAAAAAAAAATATTAAAGATAAAATTATTTTTCCATTCACCCCAACACTTAAACCCCAGGCACTCGTCTTTTTTTTCCATATTATTTTCCTCTTTTTGCTTTAAGGCGGTCTACAAAGACAGTTGTGAAAGGTCCAAGCATGACACTTGTGAGCTTTAGTTAGTTATGAAAGAGTGTCCTTGAGAAGAGTGGTAATTTGTGAGGGGGGCTGGGTGCAGATCTCTCCCATAACCGTGCCACCGGCTCCACTACACTTGACTGCAGCTGTGGCACCTGGCACAACGGTCTCATACCTCTCACGATTAGCATTTCACTAATCCACTTCCTACTCTGCGTGTTTGGCACAGTCACACCAAGAACATAGCAGGGGCTCTGCAAGACGAGGCCCGGAAAACAGAAGAGCCTTGAGGCCAGGAGAGTTTTAGCTTGTTCTGGTTAAAAAGAGTATTCAGAAAGAGAAAGATCCCTTAATTCACTGCATCGGTTTCAGAGCGGAGGTGATACAAGGAGGGAAGTCTACGGCTTCTAGGGTGCCAAAGAAATGGCGAGAGGTAGAGGGAGTGCTAGCATCTCATCCTCTCTGCCCAAGACTGCTGCATGCAGTGGAAAGGGGGATGGGGTCTGGCTCAGTGTGCTTTAGTCATCGGAGATGGAAAGCCTGCTGAAGATGGGCAGTCGGCGGGTGGTGTCAAGGACGGGAGACTCTGAGCCGCTCAGACTTCCGCTCGAGCTGCTCTGGTAGCCCTCTTGGTCAGAAAGTGAGTCTGGCTGACTGGATGGAGACTCGTAGAGTTGGGGAGACTCTGACATGGCCCTGAAGTAGTAAGGGGCTGTCGGGGAAGATGGTGTCTGGGTGCAAAGGTCAGAGCAGGATAAAGGTGCGTTGCCCAGGCTGGGGCTGAAGAGGTTGGCCAGCTCCTGGCTGGAATACGTAAAGGGGTTGCTGCTAGGCCACTCGGGCTGATCGTCTGGGGAAAATATAGGTGGAGGAGTGACGGAGGTGGGGCTGTCCCTCAAGCCTCCAGAGCTGGGGAACCCGGCAAAGCTGTAGCTGTGTTGCAGCCGCGGCCTCTCCATCTTATTGGAGGCCGAAAGGGGGGATGGGGTTGGTGGAGGTCCACGGCGCTCTTCCGCATTGTGGATGAAGTGGCAGCGTGGGCCGTAGGGGCAGAAGCCGATGGTGTGGAATGTGCGGCACAGCTCTGTCTTGTACTTAGGATGGCGGCTTAGGCTGCGCAACTCATGAATGCCATGGGCAAACTGGCACTTGTCACCATACTTGCAGGCGCCATTCTCCTCGAATGGCCTGCATAACTCTGTCTTGTAGCGGCTCGAGTTGACCTGGCTGTTGGGGCCTCCAGGGCCCGAACACTTCTGTAGCAGGCGATCCCCCGTTTCCGAGAAAGAGCGGTCTCGAAGTCGGTTCTCTTTGTTGCTGCTGCCGGTGGTTCCCATCCCTGAGCCGAGCAGGGATGGATCTGCCTTAACAATGTTCAAGAACTGGTTTTGGTTGAGTTTGGTGCTAGCCGAAGTGACAGAGTGCCGGCACTGATAAACCCCAATAGTTGAGGGTGTCCCCACAGCCTTCCTGTCCAGCAGGCACCCAGTGGGGTTGGAGATGGACAGACTTGCCCCCGTGCAAGGGACAGAGACAGGGTGTGGAGTACTGAGGATGTTATTATTGTAGTTCAGCATTTTGTTCTACAAAAGAAAAGACAAAAAAAGAACAATGACGACATAGAATTCAGTTGTTGAAAGCCACAAAGTGGTTGGCATGTCTTAACTGTTTTGCACTGGCTTCATGTTAAACCAATGAGTAAATACAGGCCTAAACAACTGTCAGTCTGGCTTGATGCCCACTAATGGAACGCTTGACTGCTTTAGAAAAGCAAAGACTGCTGCGCGTGTCTGATCTGAGTAATAACCTAACTCCTACTGTATCAGACGTGAGACTAGGTCCGCCTGCAAACCTGTGGACATTGATGACCACGTCTGACAACATTAACAGGTTCAGAATCAGCATTATCAAACTAGATCATGCTGCTTAAACTTTTTCATGAGGAAATATATCTCTGTACTACACAGAATAAAGTAATATAACTAAAAACAGACATAATTGATTCTTAAACAGCTGGATGACGATAAACACTCAAATCTAAATGTTAATCCACACAGCACAGAAAAACACATTAACTCCACTGACAAATGATGTCTGACAACAGTTATGGGTTATGACTCATATGTCTAAGAACCAGCTTGACTTACTGGTTTTCTAAGTCACTCCTCTCAGTCAGTTTAATTCAATGAAATCACGGGACAGCCCTGACAGATTCATATACCATTCAAGTTTACACCCAGACAGGTCAATAAAAAAATTTAAAAAAAGTATATATATATATATACATATTTATTTCATTGAGCAGGTGGTGAAACCAGTTGCTCCAATCTTCAGTTCATAAAGTTCAAAAGGAAGCAACGTGACACATACATGGGTAGTTGATATGAAATACTTGTATGCATGTAGTCTCTTAATTAAAATGAAGTTAGCTTATTGAAAATGTGTACTTTAATTCGTTTAAATCACACTACATTCTTTTGAATGAAGGATTGGAGAGTGATTAAGATTGTGATTAAATTCAAATTAATTGCAAGCAGCCAGAGGATCCAAGATATACACTTTCACTTAAACATTCATATAACTTTTAACTTAAAATCTTGATTAAAAATGTCCATGAACACATTATGCATCAACTACCTACATACGTTGTGAAATCACAGCCATGGATTCTCCAGAACAAGCCAAGAAGGGAACGTTACTGGCTGCAAGCGTCTAGTACTACTTTATTGCTACATTAGAACTTTAAAGATGACTCGAGAGTGGTAAAAGCAGTTGTAATTTAGTTATTGTTGTTTGGTGTTACTTAATACAGCTAAAAATCGCCCATTCAAACTTAGAAGGAAAGTGTAATCGTCCACATTCCACAACACAAACAGATCAAGCTAAAACTTTTTTCCTTACCTTGTAGATCACTTCGTTAAAGTCGAAGAAAGGCGACACCACGGCTGTGGTCATCTTCCGATCGAGGATAAATCAAACACAGCGAGAAGAATCGGATACTTTAAATTGTAACAAGCTAGGTTCTAGTTGTGTAAACTTGTGCTGCCCTATAAGAAACCCCCTCGGTCTGCATTTCCTTTTAACCCAAATGCAGGAGGGGCCACGAGACGTCGCTTCATATGGGCGTTTCTCTCTTGCTCTTTTTTTTTTTCAAGTTTTGAAGTTTTTACTTCTCTCTCGCTCAGAAATGCAACGCAGTTTTAAAAGTTTACTAGAGCTTTCGTGCACGCTCATAAGCAAATCAGCGACCTTGTGTTCAGCTGTTTGTTTCGGAGACTGAAACCATATTGTTAGACGTTTTATTTATATTTTGTAACTGTAATAAAAACGCTCTGTAACTCAGTGTTTCTTTTTTTTTTTTTTTTACTTGTTATAGCCTAATATGCAAATATTTGCTGCGAATTATTTCGGATATCAACAACTTGTCACTTAAATGAAATGTAAAACGAATGTTGTACTTCACTGTGCGAATTGAATTGTTCATTAATTTTATGTAATTCCCTTTACCAACACCCTTATTTCATTGTAAGTGTTTTAATTTTTGTTGTTTCATCTGAAGTACATTGGATAGTGTTGGAAGGTGTTTATTTTTCTCTAAATTTTACAGATCCACAGATCCTCACAGCTTATTTTGTTACATCAGGAGGGTGCTGGTATGTTATTTCTACACTAGTTCTAAAATGTATACATCTGTAGTCTTTATATTAAATGAAATAGTGATAAAGAGATTCTACAACTTCAAATGCACACTACTCAGGACCCAACAATCCATGACAGGGCAAGAACTGCTCTCTCTCTCGTCTACACTGAGTCATTCTGTATTTGTGCTACAGCTGAGGAAGAACAGCACCACTTAGCACAAAAGTTTTTCAGAAATGTTGGAGGAGGGGGCAGATTTACTGGGGATATTTGCTACAAATTGCCTTGGGCTGTGTGGGGCGGAGGCGAGCAGGGAGGAGAGGACGGGGTCATAACATCCCCCTCCTCTCCACCTCCTCCCAGCCAGAGGTGGAAGTTTTTATAAAGGCCTTTTTTCCCTCCACACTTTAATAGTGTTTTTAACATGATGACTGTAGGTGAGATGTGAGGAACTTGCATACTTATACTCTATGCTGAGATTATTAATTCAGTTTAAGAATTATGAGTATGATAAAAACATGCAAGGAGGAGTTTAACAAGTTCCGTGGTACAGAGCAATCTACCCCCAGGGTGTAAGAGAGACAAAACTGAAAGTTGACAGAGCAGTAGATTACATTTCAAAGTGTTTCCAACTCTCAATACTTTGAAGATATGGATTATAGTCACGATAAGAGAAATTATTTTCACGTATACAAAGCCAAGAGTACATTTCATCTCAAGTTATTATGTTATAACCGATTATTCAAACTTATTTGTTTGTCACAGATCATGCAAATTAATTGTAATGGCTGTGTGTGTTCAGAGTGTTTGCGCAGGGTGGCCTGTAGAGGGAGCCCTTCATTTCAATCCGTGTTTCAGGCTCCACTACATTTCTTTCCTTGGCTCTCCTGTTGTTTGGTGAACAGTGAGAGGGAGCAGGAGAGAGTTTGAGATGGTAGTAAGAGGTAAGGAATGAATTATCTCTTACAGGATTACTTTGCAGTCTAATCTCTAAGTATGTAGGGGGAACTTGTGAGATTCCAAGAGTCAGTTATGTGCTGTGGAAACCGCCCTGCTGGTACAACTGAGCTGATATCTGGACAGTCAGTTATAGTTTTTTTATTTTGCTGACAGACTTATTATCCCTCAGATGAATATATTTTTCTTTCATTCGAGATCTGTTTACTTGCCTTTTACTGTAGCTCAAAATTTAAGATTCTGGTGTCCCTCCTTCTTTCTTTTTTTGCACTCAAGGCGAGTGTTTTAAAGGCTAAGCACAATTGAAATGAGGAAAAAAGTAATTGTCCATAAAAGCTTGGCCACAGAATCGTAAGTGGCGCACCACTAGATCTCTCTAGTCATGTTGTTCCCATGCAACTCCTCTACAAAGTAGCTGTTGCCCCCTCTCCTTTTTATACAGGGCTCCAGCTGTGCAATGAGATTCTTCAAGGGTCAAGACTGACGATTAGGGATGAAAGTGACGCTGAAAAGATGCCTGCTTTTTAACTCGAAAATATAAACAAGTGAAGTTTATGGCTTTCTCTTTGACCCCTACAATATGGGAATAGCAAAAGATCATGACATTAGCTTTTAGCTGTTATGCTGTTGTTTACCCCTCCTTTCCTCTCTTTTTGTAGAGTTAGAGCAAAGAACTGAAGAAGCTGGAAACAGGATACTGGCACAAAGATAAATGTACCGTAGTTGGGAAGAGGAGTTGTTGGGGAAGACAAGGTTTGAAAACTGGAAATAGTGAAGTGATGAAAATATGATTATTGAAATAGAATTTCCAATCTTGAGTTTAGCATGTGAAATGTCAGGGGTCATTTTCCTCTCTGACCAGGTTTCCTGTCCTGTTGATCATGAGGAAGGGTGGACTCCCCAATCTTTCAGAGTCATTCTTACTGAGCAGGGTCAGTAGGAAAAGCATCATCACTGTAAAAATCATAATTTAACTGACCCTGTGCCCGGAAGTAACATTATTGATTATTGAAGATTATTTTTTAGACTCAATGATGGGAATAAATTCTCAAATGTACTCTTTTACAATAAAGGCAGAAAATAGTAAAGCACTTTTTTCTTTCAGATGCACGATAGACAGTCTAATAAATTTGTTAAACACTGTATGTCCTTAAAAAGGGTTGTGATCGGATTCCCCAGTCGAGGTGTTCTGTAGACCTGACCCCCGAACAGGTGTCATGGTCATGCTGAGGACAGTGCTGAAATGAGATATTAGCGAGCCTTTCACTCAACGTGGTCAAAATCAATGATCTTTGTAAGCAGCGGCCAGCACAGGAACAGTGGAGGCCATTCTCTGTGTGAGAACTGCCCTCCGTCCATCTGTCTCCATTCTGGATCCGACCCCCTCTGCACAGAACCTCTCCTGTGTGGTCACAACTGGACTAGAGTTACACGGCCCATGTGTCCAGTGCAGGGCCAGACAACAAACAAGGCCGAAAGTGAAGCCACTCTTCCCTATCACACACAAGAAATTGCTCCACACAGGAAAAGTACTGTTTTTGCTTCAACATACATTCTTGAGCAAAATCTTGGACACAAATGGGAAGCAAGCTGGAAAGAAAATGCTTTTTTTTTTTTTTTTTACTTGTTTAGTTTGTGTTATATATGCATTGTTTCGTGTTCTGGTTTCTCTGAAACACAGCATGTGGTTTAAGTTACTGTTTTGTGTAATGTGTAATAAAGTTAAATACATTTTCGAATTGTTTGTTCCAGTGTAATGCAATCACCGTAAGAAATGCATGATCATAAACAGCAGACAAACCTAGATTATTAATTTTTTAGGCTGTGGTTAGGGGGTTGCTAGGGTGTTTTGATTAGTTACTAGTTGGTTGCTTACTAGCCAAAATAGCAGAAGCCAATAGTCTGTGATATTTTGTGTCTAGATATGGCTTGGATATGGCTAAGTTTTTATTTATTTATTTATGTTTGTTTGTAATATCTGATATTTATACTAATTCAAAATTAAAATATATATTTTTATAATATTTTTTTTTGTAATATATATAGTCGTAAGCCAGTTATTCTTAGTGTGACAACGTTGATACTATTTTTGATTTTTTAATGTTGATTTTTTTTTCACCATAGCTACTCAAATTGAGAAGAGGTTTTAATTAATTGATAAATTAAATAAAGTGTTTTATATATTGTTTTTTGTGGTTTTAAAAACTTCCCCCATGAAGATGAAAATGTCTCTTGAAAATCACATCGAGCACTGCCTTCAAGGTTACTCTATAGGATTTTTCATTCACTTCTGTTATTGTCCAACAGACAAAAAGCTTTAGAAAAGTAATAGTTTTCCACTCCTCCACAAGATGTGAGGTGTATCTCTCCTCTCACAGATGTGAGGTGTCATTAATGTTTATGGCACAAATGGGCATCAAAGTTTAAAACTTAGAAAACATGAATCCCAAACCTTATCCCTAACTTAATTTGCATAGAAATTAGGCTGATTATTTCTATGTGATAATCTAAATCGTTGATGATTCATGCACATGGTAGAAATAACCCTGAGGAAAAACATGTCTTATGATTACATTGTAGATTATGTCATTGCATGTTGTCATTGTGCAGAGGGAACAGAGCATTTACACAGAGGAAGCAAGGGTGAGAACAACTGAATTAGCTCTAGTGGTCATATAGAGTAGGTTTGTCTTTTTTAATATAAGTAGTTTTGACATTTAGAGACTATATTTGGTCAAATGTAGTTATTTATCTCCTTTAGGATCATGACAAAAATGTGAAGTGTGCGCTAAACTGGAGCTGAGATGCACTGTGTGACGTTATGTTTGTACGAGCAGCAGATTGCCGCTTTGCCCGGCCTGAACGTGTCTTCCCAAAACTGCTCTCTGCTCTAATTACTGTTATCCACAACCTACTCAAGAGTTCAGCACCTAAACCTGTACTTGTGCTCCAAACTTGCACATTTGTATCAATTATGTTCACTTGAGAGGGTATATTTGAGGCTGTGCTCTTATGCGGCATCTCACAATCCACTCATGGACATGTAGGGATAATTGACGCTTTCAGACAGTGGTAAAACAGTGTGGTCAACAAAGTTGCATGCAGCTCTTCATTTTGCTCCTCGTATAAAACTTCAGGTGTCTCCAAACTATCAAGCTGCATGACTTGACTTCATAGTTTAACTTAAAGATCATGGAGCCAAAACAGTGATTTTCTCTCTGCCCTGCTGTAATGGCATACCTCTACCGTTCCTTGTAGTAATGATTAAGTAGAGGTGGAGAAAGCTCTTGTGAGCAACACTAAAGGTATGTAGGCCGTGGCTGGGCAACCACAGCACAGTAAATCCTTTCCTCCGCATTCTCCCAGGGGAGAGTTTTCAGAAACCGAGTTGGTGTGTGTCAACTTGCCATAAGATCAATGCTTTCGTGATCTCTCATTTTGATTTTGCAAATGTTTTCAATCATATTCTCGAAAGGTTTGCCTCTGGCTGCCGTCCATCCACGAAAAGTAGGGTTTTAATGTAATGAAAACTTGATAAACGAGTAACATGTCCAGTGTTACTCTGTCTTTAAAGCAAAAGGTTTTCTGTCTTTAAAGCAAAAGGCTCCAGTTTTAGGAGGGAGGATTGTTTGATGAAAGAATATTACAGCTTACAGATGAAGTAATGTCAACCAGATATGGTTGGATATACTATTTATGTTTCTGTACATTAATCATCTAACCTTTCTTAATAGACTCAATGTTTAAGACTTTATAAACAGGCCCCTAAACATTTGTCTGTATTTTATACCACATTAAAAGGATAGTTCACCAAAAAATGAAAATTCTGTCATCATTTACTCACTCTCCTGTTGTTCCAAACTTTAATGACTTTCTTTCTTCAGCAGAACACACACAGAAATTCATACTGTACATGTTAAGGACGAGTAGATGATGAAAGAAATTTTTCCTTTAAGAGTGTTAATGTCTTTATAGAGCTGTTTTTTTTAGATGGTGTGTTTTTCTTTCTTCATCTCTTGAGACATCTGCTTAAGTCAACAGAAAGAAAGATCATTCAAGAGTATCTCCAACTTTACGCCCCACACTTTTTCCCCATTAGAAGATGATGTAAATATCCCTGTTATGGAAAGATGTATTAGATTCATACTCAGTGTCTTTGTCTCTCTCCATATCAAAGATCTGAGGTGCAGCTGGGTACAATCCTGAGGGAAATCAGTTTGTTCCGTGTGCCGTCTTCCACTGTAATGGAGTGCGTTTTTTAGCCCGCAGTTGTGTCTAGAACAAACTCATCATGCTCTCCACTGAACCTTCCATGACAAAGACTATAAATACTGTCTGTTAGCTGCCATTCTACTTTTATCTCTGTTTATCCTTTTGTGTTTTGCTTGGTAAATCAGTGTGTTTTTTCGTTTCAGCCTGTCTATCTGTTTGTGTGAAAAAAAGGGGAAGAAGAAAAGTGAGACTTTGTTAAAAAGAAACTGGAACCAATTACGCACAATGCTAAGCGTGTCTACTGTGGATATTGCTGGCGTATCCACGCTTGTATATACAACCCCTCAACCTCAGCCATTCTCAAGGTCCAGTCCCACATGGCAGCCCACACTGTTTTGTCAGCTCATTCTGCATCCTATTGTGTGACATGGAGTATGGAAACTCTTTTGGTGCGTGTTAAACAGTGTTGGTTTGCAGTTTGTTTGCCTTGAGTGCTTATATGCTCTGTGAAATCCAGTAAAGTCAAATGGCTTTCCCAGAATCTGCACTTTATGAGCCCCTGTCCCCATCCTCTTCAAATTAGAATGCATTCACCAAACTATTGAGTCACTCCAACTTTGCCTGTGAGCAGCCCAATGCCCTCTCCAAACTTTCCCCCTTTACTCTTAAATGTAGTACAGATATTTTCTCAGTGCACAGCTGCCTTGTACGTACCATGACCCTCTTGATGAATCAACCCAGAGCTGGCAAACGCGGACCTGCTCTCTTGACTTTGCGCTGACGTATCTGGCTCCGTGTTTGACCACCACCCGGCCTTCATCATCCTCCAACCAATGTGGTACTGAGGAAACAATGGACAAAAGCGAACGAAATAGTTTCCAAATGAAAACAATTCCCACTGGAGATAGACGAGACTATTAATACATTTAATATGTAATCTCAATAATGCACCTTCTTCATATGAAACAGCTTGGCTATACAGTCTGAACATGTGTGGACTACAGTGATGTATCCTGGAACAAGAAGATCTTGATAAGTTGAGCCCACTGATTTCTTTACAACTGGCTTCATCAACTAAACAACGGTTTCTGTTCTAGCAAACCAGGGTGCTAATTTAGGATGGAATTGGGGGGTCTGTTGCCAATAATTAAGGCTTGAACCCCCTGAAGTAAGTTAAAACAAAAGGGTGGGGAACTCTTAAAAGTCCATTTTTACATATAAGTATATATACATGTTTCAACAGCGTTTCAGTAATCACAAAAGTTAGATTACAAGTTACTCAAAGTGTGTGATTTCGTTTCACGCTAAATAGATGCTCAGAGAGAGAAGTCCTTTGTCTAAGGATCAAACCACAGAAACGTTACGCCCCTCTAGCGCTTTTAACTAAGATCCATATTGGACGTTACATAGACAAAATATTATTTATTACTGTTTTGTAGATTTACATATTACAACTTTTGAACAAAAGTCAATTCGCTAACAGCAGACTGCTATATTCAAAATATGTTTAGTTAACTGCTATTTCAAAGCCTTTTACAGCACTCTGGGACTCTTTAGGACTGTGTTAGGACTTTCTTTTAACAGCCTAAGTTTTTTAGTATTTATTGTGTTGTTGTAATTTCAAGTTTTCACTAACTGCTAACTGCTATATTAAAAGTCTTTTTGCTAACCGTTAACAGCTATCTTAAATGTCTTATTAAAATGTCTTTTTGTTAACTGCTAACTTTTTTTTTTTTATCAAAAAGTCTTCACTAATTGCTAACTGATATTTAAAAGCATCATAAAGCTATCATAAAGTGTTTTTGCTACAGTAACTGCTATTAAAATGTATTTTTGCTAACTGTTAACTGTTGCATATATATTCAAAATCTATTTTTGCTGCATTAAAGAGTGGTAAAATACCCAAAAAATATTTTAAAATGTTATTACAGTTACATAATGCAACCACTTATTACTTCAATGAATGTATCTCAGTCTATTGGATGTCACTGCAGTGAGCTGCTGAGTAAATTTGGTCCTTGCATTACAAGACAACATCAAGAGTGCACTGCTATTATCTCCACTGCGTAACACGTGTTCCATTCTTAAAGGGGTCATATGATGCGATTTCAAGTTTTCCTTTCTCTTTGGAGTGTTACAAGCTGATTGTGCATAGATAAGATCCCTGAAGTTGCAAAGACTAAAGTCTCAAAACCAAAGAGATATTCTTTATCAAAGTTAAGACTCTGCCACGCCCCCCTAAAACGGCTCATTCTAACACGCCCCCACATATCTACCCCACTATGTGGAAATATTTGCATAATCCCGCCGCAAATGTGCACGCAAAGAAAGAAGGCATGGTGTCAGTAACCGCAGTTAGTGTTGAAGCAACATGTCAGGGAGACGCTGTGTTTCTAGGCGAAAGCAAAAGCACTTCATTTGGCCTTCCGAAAGTAGATGCATTTAGGAATCTTTAAGATTACTTACAACAGAACAGCAATGCATTTTATGGACGACCGTTTCGTGAACCTAGGAGAGGAGGTAATGCGGAATCAGCTACTGTCAGCGCGCGCGAGCAAGAGAGAGAGAGAGCGGTGTGTGTGTGTGC
>NW_015631716.1:954871-976859 GCF_001515625.1 Sinocyclocheilus rhinocerous
CAGTTCTGACTCACATTCTGTAAGTACGTTTTCATTTAAAGGATTTGCCACTGATGATTCAAACGTGAGTTTTGGGCAGTGTGGATTAACGTTAGCACTTGTTGTTTGTCATTTCTCTGATCACAAATGCAGACAGGGTTTTATGTTTACGCAATGCAACGCAACGCGTAAAACGACAGTATAAGTCATTATAATCAGTAATTATGTCCCCACTGGATGCAACAAATGCCTCGTTTGTAATGGGTTTTAATGTTTTTCTCCGGCCGGGACACGCCATCACAGTATGTGAGGGGCGTAACATTTCCGTCTCATGCTTGAGGTATTCGGCCAATCACAACGCATTGGATATCTGGCCAATCAGAGCACACCTCGCTTTTCAGACCGATTAGTTTTGTAAAAATCGACGCGTTTCAAAAAGGCGGGGCATAGAGGAGAAACAATAATGTACAGTATGTGGAAAATAATGTGTTTTTTTTACTTTAAACCGCATAAACACATTTCATTACACCAAATACACAAAATAATGTTCTTTTTAGCAGCATCATATGACCCCTTTAAAATGTGTCATACTGTACGTGCAGTCTAGAAAGGCACATTCACTGTTCTCCCACGTGTACGTTTTTAAACATTGACCTTTAGACTCGGTTTGATTTGTATGGCTACAAGCTTGGTGCAGATGCAATCAGGCCGGTGTATTTACCTCCCACACCGGCACATTTGCTCAAAGAAAATCATATGTAGAATGGAAAAATCATTGTTCTAATGTTCTCTCCTGCTTTTAGTACTTTTAGTGATTGTCTTTTACATTTTGTATTCCTATAAGTGACTAGCAAAGCTGTAGCAGAACCCTAGACTCACTGTTCTAAACTGAAGTATACGAGCCCTCTGTGACTGTGAATGGAGCGAGATTTGTTACTATATGTGGCGAGCTGTATATAAGAAGGAGGGTAATGTGTTATATGTGATAGGAGGCCCTTGTGGGGTTAAATGGAGGTGAGTGCGTGTATACGGTTAAACAGAGACGTGAGAAGATGCCGCTAAACTGATCCAGCAGTGCAGCAGCAGCAGCAGCATGTAAGGAAGGTGGGCCCATCCTCCTCACACGTCTCCTCCTGAGTTTCCACTCTTTCTCTCTCTTCCTTCGGCTTGCTCCCTTTTTATCAGGGGTCGCCACTCTGAGTTTCCACTCTGTTAAAGAAAGAAATAAACTTCAACTCCACTGGGTACATGAGCGCCGTTCACCTCTTCTCTCATCTCTCGCTCCAGCCCTCCCCCAGCATGGCCGGTCGGCCGCCCCTCACACTGACAGCTGTCTCTGATTAAGACTGTGAAAAATGGGGCAGTCACGCCAGCCGCCCCTTCCTCCCCCACATTCCATGAGCATGACTGTGCACTTTCTCCCTCACAGCGGTCTCCCTCAAAGCTTCTCGCTCTGATTACCTATTTCTGTATCTCTTCTTATTCCTTCTATACGTGTATTTAGACTTGTTATTGCATTCAGTTCTTCTACACCTTTCTTTTTTCAGTCAGAGTGGTTAAAGTGAGCAGTATGTATGAGCGGGTGGCAAAGATTTGTGGGTAAGTGGAATACAGTGTCAATGTACAGTGTGGGGGGAGCACGAGTGATGACGCATGAAAATGTGCATGTCAGATGGAGACAGTTAACTGTGGGGTGCGCGAATGAAAGTAAGTGGGAGAAAAAGAGATTTGTGGGGTATAGAAGCGCAAGTGAACAAATGCGTGAGGAGTTTATGGTTGTGCGTGAGTGAGTGAAATGGAAAACGATGCACAAACACATGTTGTGTATTTGGGTCAATGACGTGATGCTCATATTTTTGTCAGGATCTATTAAGTTTTAAAAAAATACATTAAAAATATAATTTGTACAGGCAACTACTTTAATGAAACAATTCTATGATAATCCTGTTTTCAGCTTCTAAATTAAAATTAATTTTGATATTTTTATGGGACCTAAATTAAAAGTATTTAGGTGGTCTAACTGTCCAGATATTGTAATGAATTAAAGTTAACAACTGGAGAAAAAAAAAAAAAACTGTGCATCAATAGTTAGGCATATTATTATTATTATTATTATTATTTTCAAACAAAGTCAGTGTGGTGTAACCAACATGCATGTTTTGTTTTCATGTGATAGGAAAACCATAAAACAGAAAATTATCTTAGAAATCTATAGATCTATAGATCTCAGGACTTCTACAGTCAAGTCAAGTCAAGTCACCTTTATTTATATAGCGCTTTTAACAATACATATTGTGTCAAAGCAACTTTACAGCGTTAAATAGGAAAATAGTGTGTCAATACTGAAAAAGGACAATAGTAAACACTCATGTTTCAGTTAAAGGCAGTTCATCATTGAATTCAGTGATGTCATCATCCAGCTCAGTTCAGTTTAAATAGTATCTTTGCAATCATTTGCAATCAAGTCAACGATATCGCTGGAAATGAAGTGTCCCCGGACAATAGTAAACACTCATGTTTCAGTTAAAGGCAGTTCATCATTGAATTCAGTGATGTCATCATCCAGCTCAGTTCAATTTAAATAGTGTGCAATCAAGTCGACGATATCACTGGAAATCGCAGACCCTCATAACTCTGTGTCAAAAGTAGAAAAAAAGTTAAGAGTAAAAAGAAAAGTTAAATACTTAGTTCAAGCCAAATAGATAAACCCTAAGAAAAGTTCCTGATATTCATTGTTTAAAAATGTTTATATACATACATACATACATACGTACTGTACATACAGTACACACACACACACACACACACACACACACACACATATTGTGTGTGTGTGTGTGTGTTTAAACCTTATTTATTCAACGTGTAACAAAAATATTTGATTAATTTTTACTTTATGGTTACACCACTTGAGTTGACACTTGTCAAGTAGTAATCTAGGACATCTTTATTTGTCATTGACTCATTTACATCAAAGATGTACAGTACCTTACTTTATGTGAAGCCTGAAGAACAGATCAGCACTGAACAAAGTCTTCGAGGCCTTCTTCACAAAACCTTGAGTAACCACTGCAACAGTAAACATAAGTGCTCTCCGTTACCCATGGAGGAAAACCTAACCTCAAACTTCAATACAGACTAGCATTTTTCACTTTGCAGCACAGCCATGTTTACACCACATTAAAATTACCTCATGATAATTACAATGTGCTTTGAGTGTTTCATTTTTGCGGCTGTTTTGCTTCATGTACTTCTTTATTTGTTCAGGGACTGCTTGGAGGCCTCGACAGAATCCACACGATTCCCAGTGCATGAGACGGTGTGGAAGGGGCCGCTAATCCTCACCCTGTCATCTCCCCCAAGACCTCTGTAGATCCACTTCCAGATGTTTCCTGTATTGTCACTCATGTCTGCTTATACGAGGCCCGAAAGGCTTTAGCATGAAGTTTACATTGTCTGAAATGTCTTCTCTTTGACTTTTGAAGCTCATCGCTGTGGAAAACATCATAATTAGAGTATTTTCACCCATTAGTAGCATTGGTTTACATTGTACAACAACCCATTACATTCTGTTTGGCTAATAAAAGCCGGCGCTTTCTTGGCTTTGGACTGTGGTCTTGCATTTGTCTCCTCTTCACGAGATGAGGACGAATGCATACTTTTGTGCGTGACCGAATAGTTCTCACAATCAGAGGCAGGCGTTCAAAAAAAACCCCAAAGCAATGAAATTTGTTCTCTTTTTAAAAGGCCACTTTCATAAGGAGCTCAAGGCCAAATCCTCTCTTGAAAGCAAGAAAATCTTGATTCCAAATTAGTTTAACAAGCCTTTTCCTGTTTTATCAGAGCTTGTTCGTTTTAAACACATGCTATTGTAATCATTCTATTTTTAAGGTTGGTTTGAGGGCCAGGCCAGTACTGGTGGGAGAAGGTCCTATCACAGGCTGTTAAATACCATGTATCAAATTTCATAAACAAGCAAGAACATTTTTATAAATCATTCCATTAAAGAGGGCGATCACTGCACTTGTATCCAGTTGAAAGATTCTTTTTGTCGGAGGCTAAGCCATTTCCAGGTCGCCATGCTTGATAGTATTTCATCTGTAATGACAACATCTTTTACACAAATGACTCAGAAAATACAGCCTCAAATCTCTCCTCCTGTTCTGTGGATGTTTGTCCCCCATTCCAATGCCTTGTCCCGGATGGCAAAAAAGTTATTTGCACATCTATGGTGATAAACAGTAAGAAAAGATCAATATTATTTGATTTCAACATACCTTAGAGCTATCATCGTTCTGCACCAGAAGCCTGGCACAACATCTCCTTACAGGAAAGGAGCTAGAGATAAGGGCCTTCACATTAGTCAGCTTCATCACGGCATGTGATACAAGATAGATCAGTAAGAATTAAGAGGAAACAGTCTCAGTTAACCAGTTTAATCTCCAACTATTTATTTTGTGGCATGATTCATGTGTCTACAGCTGTGATAAAAACTAAATCTGATTCTGGAAGTGATGTCTACTAAATTTGAACTCATAATTGAGCTTTATTTAAGTTGAAAAACGTACACATATTGCAAGAAGTTTCAATATAATGGCAAAATACATTACACATTTGTATACATTGTTAGTGTACACATCTTAATAATTATTTTTAACTATTAATAACTGTGTGTGTGTGTGTGTATTTCCTTTGAAACAGTTTTAACTCTGGAATTGCTAGTAGATTTCACAGAAAGAAATGGCAGGTAACACATTGAATAAAACATGCAATTATGAAGAAAGACTAAAATCCAGTATTTAATATAAAATATAAAACATAAATAAAACATACTCCAATAATCTTTACCACTTAAAAAAAAAATCTGTATATGACATTTTTCAATATGAAACTGCTATGTCATTAAAACGATATGTCAGGTGTTTTTGCTAATTGACCTTGTATGAGGGTCTGCAGAATTGAGCATTTTAATGTATTTTTGAATAAATTAATTGCTAAAATGTAGTACTTTTAAGATCCCTTTAACTTAATGACTTCCTTCGCGAGGGAGAGGGTTCAAGCTTTAATTCATACTGGTTAAAAGCATCTGCACAATAGCTATTCACATACTTTATTCTAGTTTCTGTCCTTCTCAAAGCAGAATTTGGTTGTTCTGAGGATGATACTTTAGTTTGAGTGGTCATGGAATGTGTATTTAAAACCTGATAAGTTGTGAATACTCAAAACATTTGTGGAAACTTATTACCTCAAAACATTTGAGTAAACAAACTCAATTTTTTTTTTAAGTTAGTAGAGCTTAAAATCTTTGTGACAAGTGGGGCAGGGCTGAGAGCTGTGGGAGCCGTCAAGACTCGCTTCCATTGCTCTCAGTCCCACCTCACTCATCACAATGATAATTATATACAGCTTACTTACATAAACATCACATTCACTTAGATCTTTATAGTCAAGTCCAGTTAGCAACAGCACACTAGCACATGCTAATGTAGTTATCGAAAAGACTCACTATACACTTGCATGTAAATGGTCATACAACATGCCAATATGTAATCTTAAAGTTTTGCTGTTCATCCCCAACCTAACCACAGGCTCTATCTTCACCTCAACGCTAACACTACATATAACAGAAACCTCTGTAAATCCTAACATAACACAACATTAAATACTAACTTATGTCTCCCCATGTTAATCTTGTGCAGAAACACACAAAATAGCACTTAATTTCAACATTTATTTTCCTTGTTGTCTGCTGCAAAGCATGCTGGGAACTAGACAACTCAATCATTTTAAGTTCAGCTTACTACAACGACATTTTGAGTCCACAGAATCTCAATGAACTTTCATTATTATTTGAGTGAAATGAACTCATTTCATTTAATTCATTTCACTGTTCGTTTTTACAGTACACAACCTCATTAACCCAGCACTCAGAGAGCATTTCAGCCTCACATGGGTGTGTTTGACAGTCGAATTCCAGTGATGTCACAATCTTCTCACCTCATCATAACGATGGGTCCGTGTTTATATGAAGACAAAATAGAAACCTTAGGGAGGGAAGCGTTGCCTCGCAAAGACGTGCAAACATGGCAGAGTAAGGAATAGCTCACTTTCAACAAGATAAACAGTTACTGTGTGCAGCAAAGATGAAATAAGCAACTTGTTTATCTCAATGGTTAAAGTGTTATGGAACTGGTTTGGTAGAGTTTGATTTGCCGCGGTACCTTTGATTGGATTCTCCCTTTTTGGTTTCAGTTCTAATGTCCCTGTTTATGTGGTCAGAGAGGGTTTCCTGTCTGCTGTGGGCACAGTCTGAAGCCTCATGGGAATGCTTGTGTCTAATGAGGCTGACGTATTGTCTAATGACAGAAAACTATTCAGATGACTCAAGCTCCCTCAGCGACAGGGTTTCCTTTATACTCAGAAATTATATTGTTGAGTTTGTGGCGTTATCTCTGAGATCTGGCTGATCAGATGGTGTTACTCTTTTCTTCAGTTGAATCTTATAACAGGTGCCTTTTGTGATTGGATTGATGCATGCATATTTGATAATATTGAAATTAAATTGTCATGACCCCAAACACAAGTTTAATAATGGCTAATCTCAAACTGTAAAATGGCTAAATTAACTAAAACGGTCAACCCTGTTACTTTTCTTAACGCATAGTTATATCCCAACATCTATCAATGTTTATGAATGGTAACACTTTAGTTTAGGGACCATTTCTCACTATTAACTATTTGCTTATTATTAGCATGCATATTACTAGCATATTGGCTGTTTATTAGTACTGTTAAAGCACATATTCTGCATGACCATATTCTACATCACCTACTCCACCCAATACCTAAACTTAACAACTACCTTACTAACTGTTAAAAAGCAATAATTAGGAGTTTATTGGGGCATAAATAGTTAGTTAATAGGGAGAATTGGTCCCCAAACTAAAGTGTGACCTCATTAATTTAACAAATCACACTTGGAGACATTTAGAGACAAAGTCTTACATACATGTACTTTCAACTTTCGATTCACATCTTTGAAATTGAAGAAGAACCCAATTTGTAGAATAGCCAAGCTGGTGACATACATCACATAATGAGTAACATAAGAACAAGGAGGCTTGAGTTCATTGTGCTTTACATTCAAAGCAGGGTTGAAGTGAGGTAAAGTTTGAGAGCAGCTGAATATAGGGCAGCTGAAAACAGAGCATGTGAGTGAAGCGGAGCGGTGTGACGCTCCGCTACGTTTTCCGCTCTATGGACGTGCGCTCCACTCAGTCGCTCTAACCGCCCAAGCAAACGCTCCGTTAATATTCCGCTCACGCTCACCGTAAACCAATTCCCGCTCAGATCCCGCTCCGTTCTGTAAAGAACAAATTTGCGTGCATTATATTAGATTATAAATTACTGCTGCCTATATCTAGCCTACATTCTGAAGGACTACCTATTGTTTCGGGTCAGTTTTTTTTTTTAGAATATTTTAATAGGCCTAAGTGGTGTAGGCTAATATCTTCTGTACTCTGTAGTTCTGTATTTAGGCCTATATACAGCTGTGTGTTAGCTTAGGTCTACAGTTTAACTGAGATTATTTAATAACTACGGAGCTCCGAATATAATTCGAATTAACAATTCGTTTCTACGACGTCAGCAGGTTTTATTATTTTTTTAATTAATTTATTATTATTTATTAAGTTTAAGCAATAATGATTTTAATAAGTAATTACGAAATATAATAATTCGTTCCACGATTTAGGCCTACTATAGGGAATGAACGAATTAACGAACGAATGAATTCGTGGCAGCTAAGCCTAAACAAGAGAATGAATACTTAATTCGTGGCCATAATTTAGACTAAACTAAAAAATTAATTCTTAATTCGTGGCCATAATTTAGTCCTAGCATAAAAGAGAACTAGCCTATTCTAAATTCGTGGCTGTGATTTTGTCTGCATGTCATGATCGGGGCTCCGTACAACCGAATATAACCTTAGCCTACCTGTTTATTCATTTATTATGGTATGTAACTAGCTCACCTTTTGCTGCACCATGTTTGCATACATCTTCGTGCTTTCTGTAATCAATATGAATCTGTACTAACTTTAACAGTCTCCCCGCACTCCCTCTCAGTTTCTTCTCCCTGCTCATTCTTAACTTTGATTTTTACTTTACATTTATGTATAAGGCTTGCAACTTCGTTGAAACAATATCTGGACTCCATAGCTGCTCTACTATTCTCGATCTCTACAGATTCTCGATCTCGAACAAGCAAATCACCAAACGGCATTCTGGGTTGAGCGAGCTGCGCTGAGCGTATTGAGCGAGCGGAGCGGAATCTTCAGAAAGGCGCTCTGCGCTCTTAAGGAAATATTACCACTCCGCTCCCCGCTCCGCTCACGCTCCGCTCCGCTCACATGCTCTGGCTGAAAAGTCTTTTGTTGTCAGTACTATGTTTCTCAGTTTCACTTCCCAGATGAGAGAACTGAACTTGATGTCTTAAAAACATGGTGTGATAACAAATATGTGATTAGTACATGTAAATAACATGAAATTAACCATAAACAGATGTAAATGTGTCATGATGTTGTGTGCTGCCACAAGGCTAGAGATATTCTTGGTGTTTCCCCCCGATAACCACCTATGAAGTGCAACCAAACTGTGCAACCGATGTCTGTCGACGTGCCATGTGTGTGTTCTATTTCGGTTTTGAAGAACTCCCCTCATCTGTCAAAGAGCTGCTCATTTCCTGTGTACATACTCTTATCTGATGGTATAACGTTTGTGTGGTCCCTCCTTTGTGTACCATTGGAACTCAAACATGGTTGACTTTGTGGTTGTCTTAGGCCTTATTCTGAGAGTAACAAAGAGAGAATTTAAATAGGATTTGCGTTTTCTGGTTTGATGTCTGCATGGAAACAATGCATGTTATTGTATCTGATCTTGTGCAGACACGCACTTGCATTTGCTTTTATGATTACATATATGTCTTTTACATGTCTTTTTCTCATAAATGTGACTCAGAAGACAGTAAACATGTTGCATAAGTGACAAATAACAGAACATAAAGCTAATAACACAAGTCAAGTGCTAAATTTAGTCCTTAAAGGAATAGTTAACCCCAAAATGAAATTGGCTGAAAATGTACTCACCATCAGGCCGTCAGAAATGTAGAAGAGTTTGTTTCTTCATTGAAATTTAGCTTTATGTCACTTGTTTACCAGTGGATCCTCTGCAGTGAATGGAAATTAATTCAAATGACTGTGTTGTGGATTATGGGCTCGTATTGTAGTATGAAGCTAGTTTGAAGTTAAAAACATCTTGATGGATTTGTTTCTTACAAACACAGAGCTTTTCAATTCACAAGATGCTAATGGATTGACTGGGGTCATGTGGATTGGTCGTGGATCATTGTGATGTCTTATCAGCTGTTTGGACTCTCATTTTGATAGCACCCATTCACTGCAGAGGATCCACCGGTGACATCTTGGATGGCCTGAGGGCGAGTGATTTTTCAGCAGATCTACTATTCTTGAACTACTATTCCTGAACTATTCCTTTAAGCGCTAAGAACACTAGAACATATTATTGCAAACTGATAGTACTGATTTAAATTAAGTTTAAATTTAGTTTAAATTCAGTTTAATTTGAATTTAAAGCATACATTTTGATTTGGTCACTTAAGATGAGGAATAAAAAAGGACTGTGAGTACTGATAGCCAGAACAATATTTGCTTATCATGCAGGTGAGTTGAGTAGTTGAGTTGAGTGTTATTTATGGATGTTTTTTGGTCACTCTTTATTTGACTGCATTCATGTTCTTGTGTAAGCACATGAGTAAATATTAAGTTGAACAACAAGTAGGCCTACTTAGTATGTATAATCATTAACTTAACTTTATAGACTTTGTTACAGTACGTGTACATAAGGGACATCGGGACTAGTTTAGATATGTTTTACTCTTGAGAATATTTCTCAGGGTGGGATTATTTTTGATAATCGTTTTTAAGTCTCAGCTACAAAAAAGCCATTTTGGTTTTCCACTTTTACTGCCCAGGAAAAAAAGATTTCATTATACACACTTGCATGTTCTATGACAGTATTACCAATAATGAGAAATGCTGTCACAGTACATGGGGTAAGTTGTCACATTGGAACCAGCTTTTAAACAGCCTACTATTGGCCTTTTCAGCTACAGGGGCTGTCGTGGCCTAATGGTTAGAGAGCCTGACTTGTAACTTGTCACAGGTTCGAGTCTTGGTAGATACCGGCAGGGATTGTAGGTGGGGGGAGTGAATGACCAGCGCTTTCTTCCACCTTCAATATCATGACTGAGGTGAGACCCTTGAGCAAGGCACCGAACCCCCAACTGCTCCCCGGGCGCCACAGCAAATGGCTGCCCACTGCTCCGGGTGTGTGTGTGTGTGTGTGTGTGTTCACTACTCACTACTGTGTGTGTGCAATTGGATGGATTAAATGCAGAGCACAAATTCCAAGTATGGGACACCATACTTGGCTACACGTCACTAAATTCAACAGTAAATCAAGTATGAATATCAGTATCATTCATTTAATCCAACAAATATTGTACTTAATTACATAAATATATAACATTTAAAATAGACTTTCACTGGTTTTCTGAATGATTATGAAAGATTTTATATTCTATTGGACTTTGTGATTTAACCTCTCCCCTTTGTCCTTACTTGTTCTCTGTTATTATCAGGCATTGAGGTCAGGTTGACCCATCCCTGTGCTGCTTTTAAAGGGACTGACTCATCTCACTATCCCCCAGAAGTCAAAGTTCAAACCCAATAACCTAATCCCACTGGGTTTATTTACCCGCATATCTCTGCATTGCTAAATCTCTCCTGAGTGACTTGTATCATGCGTTCTTGGCCAAGCTAAACACTCCCGTGCGGAATTGACTTCATCTCTGAAGCGCTCTCATCTCTACTTTAATTCCAAAACACTATCAGGATATTCATCCGTGGTTATCATGGTTTGATCAGGTGGTGGTTATCATCTCTACAACTTCCCTATTCGAAGGGAGCTTTCTTGGTACTTTCCAGGTCACTTTCACTCTTGCATGTGTGGTAATTAACACCCAGTGTTTACTTAACTGTTAAAGATGAGAACTGCTGGAGTGAGTCATCTTGTAAACCTGGCTTTAAAGTTTCATACTGTAGACTGCCCTCTCGCCCTTTAGCGGTTTCACTCCCCCCATCCACCTTCCAAAATCTCATGCATTTACTCATGACAGTCAGAGATCTTGCTGTCTCTATGATAAAATAGTCATAGACGAAAGTCGAAAGTAGCAACAAGTAATCAGAACATTCATACTAGCATCTAAAGAGAACGGTAGCATTAGCATGTAGCTTTTGCTGCTCAGATAGTAAATGTAAATGCTGTTTCATAGACTCTGAAGCGCTCTCATCTCTACTTTAATTCCAAAACACTATCAGGATATTCATCCGTGGTTATCATGGTTTGATCAGGTGGTGGTTATCATCTCTACAACTTCCCTATTCGAATAAGGGAGCTTTCTTGGTACTTTCCAGGTCACTTTCACTCTTGCATGTGTGGTAATTAACACCCAGTGTTTACTTAACTGTTAAAGATGAGAGCTGCTCGAGTGAGTCATTCTTGTAAACCTGGCTTTAAAGTTTCATACTGTAGACTGCCCTCTCGCCCTTTAGCGGTTTCACTCCCCCCATCCACCTTCCAAAATCTCATGCATTTACTCATGACAGTCAGAGATCTTGCTGTCTCTATGATAAAATAGTCATAGACGAAAGTCGAAAGTAGCAACAAGTAATCAGAACATTCATACTAGCATCTAAAGAGAACGGTAGCATTAGCATGTAGCTTTTGCTGCTCAGATAGTAAATGTAAATGCTGTTTCATAGATAGTGTATGAGGTCTCTTTATTATGTGAAGACTTTTTGTATTTTTGAATAAATAAATTTGTGGTCTGCTACATAAAACTGAGAAAGGTTATGTGGTGGATCTTGTTTTGTTCTTTGTTCTATGCGGGACTTGTGAAGTGAGGAAGTGAGGTCACATCCTGCCCTACTATACCAAGTGGAAAGTGACCTGAAAAGAAGCCCCCAAATTTCCTTCATCTTATTTTATCATGATTATGGTTGAACTCACTTGAGGTGACAAATTTTCCTCTTATTGAAAAAAAAAAAATCATAAGAAAAGTCACTAAACATAGTGTTGCTTAAAACATGCAAGAAGTACACTTTAGCATATTTTTTCCGAAGAGTACTTAATATGGAAATAATAAACTTTCAAAGAATATACATAAGTGTTACATGAATGTAATGTTGTGGACACCTAACTGCATGCTATCTGCAATTAAATGAAAATGTATTATAGTTCAAATTTAAATGCAGTTAGTTGAACTTTTGCTTTTTTGGCCCACTTAAGCAGGCCTTTAGTACATCTTTATATGTAATTTCACAATTCTGTTGTCTTTGAAATATGGTTAAAGTGTACTGCTGAATGTACTGACAAGCATTTACGTTAAACTAAAACAAATATCATTACTTTTGAAACTTGTATGTCAATAATTTAAAAATATTTTGTATTTTGTAATGACGGAGTTGCAGTTTAGTACAATTACAATTAAGTTTAAGAAAATATTCAAACATAATGATTTAAATTTTACTTGAAAACTCACGTGTTAAAAACCTACACATTTGAAGTACACTACAAGTAGTTTTTTTTTTTTTTTTTTTTGTAACATATCTTTTCAAATCAGTTTCACATAGTATATCACATAGTATATAACATTTAACATATAGAACGACAAATAAATGACTTATTTATAATACCAACGTGACTCATTCTGTGATCAACCTGACAGCAGCATGTTAGTCTAGACAGAGGTGTCACCACACATTTCTTTATCTTCTAGAGCACATATTCATTTCAGATAAGTATATCAGGCTCAGCGTTGATTGTACATGCCCGAAGCTAAACACATAATATTCTATGCTCTGGTTATTGACAGTTCTTGGATTTCCTTTTTGGTCATATTCTAATACAAGCAAGTCATTATTTCACTTCTTCTTGAAATGAAGGTTTGAATGTCAGATCCAGTGGGGTTTTATCTGTCGTGATTTATATGCATTTTATCCTCCCAAGCCCTGAGGAGCATTTCTGATCTGTTTATTATTTCCTCACAGCTGAAAAAATAAAATAAAAGTACAAAGTAAAAACATCCAAAAACCTGAATATTCTGAATATTCATAAGTTATGTAGGTCAAAACACTATTTTATAAATGAGTTACTTATTTGAATAGTTTCTAAATGAATTTAATGAATTTATGAGTTTGTTTCTATGTGTGTGTGTGTGTGTGTGTGTGCTTACACATGGGGCAGGATGTTCTGAGGTTACTCTAAAGTGCAGATATCAGCCTCTATTGCTCTCACACACATGTTTTATCTGACTGTGGAACATGCAGAGGAGTTATAAGCAC
This sequence comes from Sinocyclocheilus rhinocerous, assembly GCF_001515625.1. Classification (NCBI taxonomy): domain Eukaryota; kingdom Metazoa; phylum Chordata; class Actinopteri; order Cypriniformes; family Cyprinidae; genus Sinocyclocheilus; species Sinocyclocheilus rhinocerous. Next base: position 968,334 of record NW_015631716.1, read on the forward strand.
TGTGCACTGTTTCATGTCTTGTTGCATATACATAGGCACAGATGCACACAACCCACAGTAATGCACACATTTAACCCTTTCCATGCCCACACAGGAAAATCCTTTTCACTTCACTTCAAAAGTAACACCTACTAAATTATAGCTAATGTCTTGTTTACTGGAATATGGTTCCGGCACAAGGCTGCAGAGTTCTTAATGTTCCAATAAGATCTGAAACATTGTGACATACTGTATAAATATCAGCCTGCTATTTCCATTCCATGGAGCTGTGTGTTTAGTCTGATAGCCGTGATCTGATCAGAACTCTCTGATGACATGGCGATGGCTCACGCCAAAATGTGAAGGTCAGTGACGTGGGGATAATGTCGTTTTGCTGGCAAAACTGGGTTGTGAATTCCATGTTGTTGTTTTTTGGGTTCCATTATTAAACCAATGAATGGTTTTGATCAAACAAGTATAGCAAAAACAGGTATTTTGTAGTTTGAACTGCAAAGAGGACAAGGAATTCTGAATACATGGATACAACTTTTAGGGTATGTATAACATACTACAAAACCCTTTGCAGTTTTGCGTAGGCAACAAAGTTGTCAAAATGGATATGTGAAAACTACTAAAAAGGCTGTATTATGCATGCCGGGCCAGTAGTTGGCGATGTTATATTGTGAAGAAACATGCGCATACTATATTGAACATGGGCCATTCCACCGAATCCATGCCATTTCTGTCCCCAGGACATTATGTGTACAAATATGCATGAAAATCAACTAGTCCTGCACATTAATCTAACTGCAAATTTAAAATATATAATAAAAAAAAATATATATATATAATATAAGTTTTACCTAATCTACCTAATCTTTACTTTATCTAAAAAAACTAAAAAATAGCCTAGCGTTTGGTACATGCCCCCAGTCTCTAATTCTACATTTTAACATGAAATATAATGTTTAAAATCATTCAGAAATGTTTTTTATTTTCCATTTTTGTGTACTTCCATATCCCGTCTGTGATTTCAATAAATTTATTTCAAAATAAATGACCTAAAGTATGTGGTCTGATTTTCTTTTCTGTGTATTTGATGATATTGTAATGATGTCTGGGAACGTCAGTCTTAACATACTGTCCTGATTGTTACCTAAATTATTTCTTAGATGTTATTTGTTTATTTTAAAAATACAGATCTTTGGTCAATCACTAGAATTTGACGAGTATCCTCATAATATTAGTATATACTCCGTGTGGCTATGTTATATGTATTTGCTAATTTTATCCTAAAATCTCAATCATGTTACTTTCATGTTTCTTTATATGAGTAACAGGACTGAGCAACAGTAACGTAAGTGAGTAGTGTCCTCTGGTATATTGATTTATTAATGTAAATATAGGCTACATCCATATTGATCTAGATAAATTTGAAAGTGCATCTTTTTCTCTACGTTTTCTCCTTCTATCCACACTGAGACAATGTTTTTGCCCAGAGAAGACTTATTTATGGTTGTTCCTGCATTGTTGTTTTATATTACATTCCTGCAAGTATGATAGAAAATGTACTTGCAATTGCTGTATTAGACCATACATGGAATGGCATTTGAGTGTGACCTTCACTGTAAAAAAAATAATAATAATTTTAAAAACCTGAAAAGGCATTATTTGTTAAGTTTATGGGCATTTCCTTTAACCATAAAATATCACAACACAAGTTATTAAAAAAATATAAGTAAAACCAAAATTTCTTCATATTAACATTGTGCATTGGGCCCTATTTTTTACAGACTTTTACATACCAGTGAGGGTGGGATATTGTGCTAATATATTATATATAATAATATATAATATTTTGGATATTATATTCCACCCTCCTGTTACCCAGTGTTCTTTCCTGTTACTAAATTGTTTTTTCTATAAGGTTAAACCACTTTTTTTTTAAAATTATTATTAAGTTTGGTCCATCATTTATCCCATTGTTTAATTAATTACATCATAAAAAATGTAAAACTTGAGGTTAGAGTCGCCTTTAAAATAAAAAAATGGGTTTGCATTTTTTAGAAAAATACTCTTTGCGTAGACATATAGTAATTTTTTATGATAAATATAAATATTTTGACAATGAAACTAACAATTTCTTTAAAATAAACACTTGAGGGGAAAATGAAGGAAGAGTTTTGGTAACAGGACTGAGAAAAATGCACCCATTTTCCACTTAAAAACTCTGTAAAAAATTAAATAAGGTTACCTGAGATTGACCAGTACAGATTTTCTATAGTTAAATATGTGTGTTACTAGATTCAGTTTAAAAAAAAATATATATATTATAATTTTTTTTGGAAGAGTACAACAAGCAAATGGCATTCGGTGGAATGGCCCACATATATTTTGCATGCGCATGACTTCATCGTTTTCACAAATTTAAGTTTTTATAGTTTACACAGAGATGATAATGGTACCGTTTTCAAAAGTTTGCATTTCAGGCCCACAAAACGTTGTTGTTGTCTAAATAAATGGGCAAAATGCGTAAAAAGTTTTCTGTTTTTAGTTGAAAACAGTGTCATGTAAACGCCCCCTTAGTGTGGTCAAAGATGGAATTTGAAAACTAAATTGGATTTAAATCTGATTTTTTTAGTCGGGTTAGTGTGTTTTTAAATGACAGATTCTCAAACCTTTACATTCACCCCTAATATTGAATATTTGGTTACATCCTTCCTCACCAGTATTACCTTCTCTGGCCAAGGTTGGGCAGACTGAGCAATCTTTTGCTCCCTGTGTTTGTTCAGCAGGGTGATTACAGGAAGCGCTCGCATAAGTGGGTTTAAATAGAGCCGGAGTGCTTCCTTTGGGAATTCGTTAATGATTTAAAGGACCCAAAAACAGACTGGTATTTATACAGCTCCTCTGATTTGTTTTCATCATCATAATGCTTTATATTTTGTAACTATGTTAAATGTGGAATCATTTCTCATGCTTCAAACTTGTTTTTGTTCTGGCTCTGCAGGCTAACTTTTTCATGTTTTCCACACCAAAAGTCTTGCTCTGCAGGCCAGGTGTGTGTATGTAGGGAGCTGGGGGAGGGGGGTTAAATGTTTCAGTGTTAACTGTAATTCATACACTAGAAAAGTAAGTGTCCAAATTACCAACAAGCTAGAATAATTTCCTGTAGTGGTGCTTGGAAGCAGCTATTTCTGCCTCGCCTTGTTTATTTTGGTGGGGGGTGGGGGACAGAGTTAGAAAGGGTCTGTGGACACATAATCCTCTCCAAAAAAAGTGTTTTATTTATGAATTCCAGCCCTGAACTGCCCTCCTCCCCTCTTCGCTCGCATGCCTCTAGAGAGAGTGTGAGCTTGCCAGAAGTCATTGGCTGATGTTTACAAGACTGGATTGGCTATTTCCCATGGTGCCTTGTGCCTGCAGTGATATCTTATTTATGTAAGGCCCGATATGGGAGAACAGAGGATTTTATTTTGGGATATTCCCCATAGATGGATCCGATTCCTCCAACTGGAGCTATTTCCTAAATACGTGCGGCCTTTCAGGTCTTAGACCATGTTAGTGGGCCTTGATACAATCTTTATTAATTGTCACATCTAGACAGTTCTACAGGAAATGTAGCTTGTGACAGTTTCTGGGCGTCATTTTCATTCGAATTAACTATAAAATGAAGTTAAGTACATTTTGAAGGCCTAAGAACTCTACACCGCAGACATCCTGCAAGCCGTCACTAACAAGAACTTTTTCTAAAACAAGTAAAAAGTTTTGCTCAGAGTCTGGACCGTTTTTAACTGTGCTTCCATTTGCTGCATATGGAAGCCTGTTTTTGCCTTAGAATAGGGGTTATGTGCAAAACAAACCTGTATTCTGTAAAACAGGTTGTGTTGCTTCCGGCTGAGACTTGTTTTCTTGTTTGGTCAGGTGACGTTCAACATATACCCCATGAAAAGACTGTGGCAATTATGACTTTATATATCCAAATGTGACTTTGCTCTGTCAAAACAGTGATTTTATAACTTTCAGTCTGACATTTCTTGTACTTTATACGCTGCAATTGCGATTTTACATCTTAATATGCTACAATATGACGTTTAATTTCGTGAGTTGGTTTCTCAAAATTGCAGTTTTATAACTCTCATTGTCACAATATTAATTTAGATTTTTGCATTGGTTTTCTTGTATTTCTTATCTATATATCTCAGTGTGACATACTATGCAACAATCTGACCTTAAATTTCGCAATTGTGATTTTATGTCCCAACTGCAACTTGTGTAACATGTCACAACATCACTTCACGTTTAGACACAGTTTAACTGTAACACTTGCAAATTTATGTTTTGGAGTGTGACTTTGTATCTCACAGTGTGATTTAGTTTCTGATTTTCAACTTGATCTCACAATCTTTTTTTTTTATATACTTTGAGGAGGAAATATTTTCCATAGTGGTATATACACATCTGTAAATATTTGATAGTTATAATATTTGCCATAGCAAAATGCTAATTATTGTGCTTAGCTGGGGCTTTATAAATGTTTAAGCTCTAGAGCACAAACAAATAAAAACAGAACAAATTTTTGGCATTAAAGCATCCATCTGGCTTTTGTAATACCTTGCGTCATGGTCTCTCCGCTCCTTTGCCCCTTACCTCCCCCCAATTGGGTAGTCTGCTGCTATTCCCTTTTTCTGGACTCTCTCTCGGTGTGTAATCTGTGACAGACTTGTAGCAACAAGTATGTTCTGGCTACAAAGCCCTGTGAGCTAATGAGCACGGCATTGCTGCAGAGGGAATTATGGAAAAAGGTCCACTCTTCCCGTCTACATCAACACTCGAGCACAGATGTGCATAAATGTAAAAGGCTTTTGTGTGTGTGTGTGTATGTGTGTGTGTGTGTGTGTGCATCTTTTGCTCTTTGAGGGTCTGTAGGGCGTTCTCTCACAAAGTCTGCACTACCAAGTAAGGAAAAGCAGCCTCCAGAGTCTCTCCAGCAACAACATGTAGCAGCGTTTTCACTCACTCACTCATTTGCTTGTCAGTAGCTGTCTGTCTCGCTCTCATCCAGCACATTTATTTGACTGAAAACACAGCTTTTCCTAAACTTGTCAACATGTGTAATTTGTTACGCACTTTGTCCTCCAACAACTAAAACAGGATGAGAACTATTTATGCACAATTTACTTGGAGATAAACTGTATTTATTCAAGTTTGTACCGTTCAAATGGGAGTACAGATAAACTGGATTAAAGACCTTTTTATGAATGTGTCAGAATTGTGTCATGTGAAGAAATGCACTCTTGATAATGTGTATTCATTTATATCAATATTTTAATTCTTTAAACTTTGTAAGTTCAACTCTTCTTTCTAATAGAGAGCATGTTTTATTAATTAATAAATAAATAAAAGTCATAGTTGGTCTATTGCTATTTATTTTGTGTTTGTGGTGATAGAAACAACAAAACCAAGTAGCTCTTAGACAGTATTAGCATATTCCTAATGTGAAGCCTGTTCCAAAATATCCTAAAATGTTCTAAAATTTGGCAATAATCTAAGGCAGCATAGCATATATTCATCATAAAATGCATTGCAATGAGCTTAGTGAAAGAAAAAAAAAACCAAGATGACGGATAAGTCAAGAGCAATACTCATTCTAAATATATAAATATGCTAAAAAATATCTAAAAACAGTTAAATGTAATTAAAACTGAACTATTTTATCTAGTTTTGTGTTGTGCTTTGTATTTTTAGACTTAGAGTAGCATGCATATCACAGTATCATGCTGTTAGCTTAGCAACATGCTAACATTATGCAAACAACCCAGATAGCACACGTATATCTGCAAGATGTCTGTTAAAGATTAATAATTTGGAAAGCATCTGCTGTGTACAAACATCTGACAGACGTCTCTAAGATGTCAGTTTTACATACATTCTAAATCATAAACATCTTAAAGACATCTCCTAAACATCTATTTAGGATAGGAAACGTCCTATAGACGTATTGCAGATTAGCAAACACTCTAAAAAATACGTCTTGCAGATGTAAATGCAGACGTCAAATAGACATGTACGTGATGTACGTGTGCTATCAGGGAAGTTTAAACGTTCGCAAGAACTAGTGAGGTTTGTCATCGGACATCAAGCAAGTACATTTGAGCATCCATTGACCAAATTTGATGTAGGTGATCAATGTTTGTAGCTATGTGAATAAAAGCTTAAATTAAATTTGTTCGTTATATAAAGTAATTGTGTCTCTTCAGAAGCTTGATTCATATGGATTGCTTACATTGTCTTTATTAACTTTTCGAAGCTTTGAAAAAAATGAAACTTTTTTTTTTTAGTCCAATAAACTTTCAGTGTAGGGACAGAAATCGCTCAGGTTTCATTAGAAATATCTTAATTTGCATTTTGAAGATGAATGAAAGTCTAATGAGTCTGGATGAATTCACATAAGGGTGAGTAAATAATGGAAGAATTTTCATTTTTGGTGAACTATCTCTTGACACCAATGCAGAGTAGATGCTATTAATGAATACAGACATTCACTATTAGTATAGTGGTAGAATGGTGTTTCATTGCTGTATTCGTGAGCTGAAGACAAGTTCAAGAGTTCAGTCCCAGCTAAAAAAAAACTCAGCTGCGTGGAATCTTAGAGAGCAGGTGAAAGTCTAGCAGGCTCTCTGTCCATAAGCAAAATTCATAAGCAAGAAGAGAACAGATCAGCCTGATTATAAACTTTGACCTCAGGGTTCAATACTGGGTTTGAGCCTTGTGCATGATCTTCCCAATATAGCTGGCATAAGTCCTCCTGTATGAAAAGGTGATGCTTTAGGGCATAAAAGCACCTTCTGCTCCATCTCATGAAATCAAGTTTATATCATTGCACTTATTGTACTGTAGATGGTCCACATCAAGCCATGGTGCATGCATCAGTGATCTTCCTGAAGACAAATAATTTAGTAGAGATAGCATGTTTGAGGCTATTCGAACATTATGAATTTTGTGTCATGGTCCTGGATACCAAATGCACGCATATCTTAGGTTTCTTTTCATAGTTCAACCACACCAAGAACACTTGACAAAGTGGTTTGTGGTATAGATCATGTGTTCGCAATTTGTGAGTGGAATCACGGATGAGTAGAGTGGAATCGGTGAAAACTGCTGTTCGCTCAGTAATGTTTTTCAGTTCCAATGGATTTTTAATGACCTGTAATCAAAACTGTCATTAGTGTTAAAACTGAGCAAACAAAGTTCTAATTCGCTTGTGAATCAGACACCGTAGCTCAAATGATAAGATGTTTTTCACTGATACTCTGTTTAATGTCGTGGAATTAAACCTTTTTTTTTTTTCCATCAGCCTTTTTCTTTATCATGGCTTATAATTGTTCCGTACTTTCCCCGGCGCATTCAGGAACTGAAGCACCACAATTCCACGATTACAGATTTCAACACCTTTCCCTTAACAATAAGCAGCTTTCCTCACAATGGTACACTTTACACCACTTCATTATTCACCAGGCTTCTGGCTCCTGCTAAACGTCCTTCCCCTGGTTTAGTATTACCTATAGGGTTACGTTCACATGCATAATTTGTCTGTTTGAGAAAAGACAGATGTTTTTCCCCTTTTGTGTGTGCACTCTGTAAATCAAGTCCATGTTCGTTGTTCAAACTGTTCCTAGTGATCCATATACGAGCTCTAATTGATCAGACAAAGATTTGGGAAGGTTCAGGATTATGTTTAAGTTTCACTAGAGTTGCACCACTTAAACTGTCATCCAGGACTGAGCTCAAGCTGTTCACAGTCTTTGAGAAACGTAGTGTAAAGTACAAGTGAAGCCCTGAAGATTCAGAAATGATCAGATGTGTGACTATTAACCTCCCATTTTTGGCTGAGGGGTGTTTGTACACTGTTGTGAAACTTCGGCTCTGATGAATCCATTAGCACAAGACTTTCAAAACTAGCTGAAATAGGCAGTAAATGTTATCTGTGATTTTTAAATTTTTTTATTGTTTGAGTCTGGTGATAAGCATTTAGAAGATATTTTGAATGTTTCAACTGTACAAAATAATGAAAGTCAATGGGGTCCAAAGCAAAACAACCCCGCTGTATGAACAGCTTTCACTGTACGGACAAAAACAAAGACTTTTTTTTTTTTAAATATGTGTTCTACTACATAAAAAGGAAAGTCATGCAAGTTTGAAATGACATAAGGGTGAGTAAATGATGGCAGAACTTAAAAAACCCTTCTCTGATCATAGTTTTTGAACACCATTTAAAGTTAGCAAAACCTCTTCTCGTCTCCTCTCATAGAGTGTTCGAGTCAATGTATTCCATCTGCATGAGCTGTTTTACTCAAGGGAGTGTTGAATTCAAACTTTTAGCTAAGCTTCTTGGCCCACTGCCCTTGTTTGTACCAGGTCCAAATGTCTCTCTTCAGCACCCTCCTCCCTTCTTCTCTCTGGCTCCTTTTATTTGTGTAATTTGTGGAAAAACCATAAACATTTGTGTATGATTTGTGGAAAGGGACTTAAGAGGGGACAGAGCGC
>NW_015631716.1:977254-983898 GCF_001515625.1 Sinocyclocheilus rhinocerous
TTTTTTTTTGCATAATTGGTTTTCCTGTTTACTTTATAAACCACTTTAAAAAGTGGCCAATGGCACGGTGGACGTGTGTGTACTTTTAAAATTAAGTGCAAATAAAATCAGATTTTGATTTAAAGTCCATTTAAATCGACTCGAATTATGGCTTTAAATACCACTTGCAGCAGTTCGTGTTTTTAGTTAAAGGTTTGAAGTTTACGATTGTTTTCGAGCACTGATTCATTGTTTCAGCAGAAGGGATGATATTTGTGATGTGATATTTCAATATTTTCAGATTATCACCTGTCAATCACAGATTAATGGATTGTCTTTGTTCTGACAACATAAATAAACCTTTTGACTTCCTAAAATCACTTGTGATCGTCTTGACATCTGACAAGATGCTGTTACTGCTCTTAATTGTTTTCTGATTGAGCTATAGGTTTATTTTAATGGTTTAAATCATTTTAAATAATTTGGTGCATTTGCATGTGGATAAACCTACCTGACATTTTCAGGAAAAATATAATACAATTTAATTCTAATTAAAGATCCGTTTATTCAGAGTATTTAAATTTTTCTTTAAATGTTACAATATTTGACCGTTCGGAATATATTGATATACTATTATAGATTTTGTTAATTTTGAAATATTTAATTTTTATATTTTCACTTTAAGTTTAGTTAAGGTTTAGTAACTTTGTCGCGTTTGTAATTTTTATTCGTTTTTTTTTTTAAGTCTGTCAATATTAATTTTAGTTTTAGGTTAATTTTCATTTTAGTTTGCATACAATTTAACACTATTTCTACAAAATGGTAGGAAATGTACAGTATGCACGGTGCAGTATTCAGTAAGCAAGGGCATAGCTTTGGGTTTGATATTGGCGGGGACATAACACCAGACACCAACAGGAGTTAATCCAAATTTCACAAAAAGCTTATGGACGTAATTATAATAGACACTGAAGTGACTTGCTGTTTTTGTCACTCTTCTGAGGAAGATGTCATTCACTTGTTTTGGCAAGGTACCCACACAGAGAAATGTTGGTCAGATTTTTTTAATGTTCATCCAATCTCATTTTGTAAGTGACTTTTCTAACTGCTTTAAAGAGGTTTTATGTGGCTTGTTAAAAGAGGATATAGGAAAATATAAATTTTTGTTTCCTGTTAGCTAAAATTCACATACATAAACAAAAATCTGGCTCTTTGAAAGTTGATCTAGACAAGTATGTGGAAACGATCCAAAGCTCTGTTAATCCTACAGCAGTTAAAATTGTATCATATTCATCCTATGTGTCCTCTTATGGTGTAAATTTAAATTTATTTTAATTTTTTTACCTGTAAACACATCCCTTACGAAAATTAACCATGGTTTTATTACCCCCCCAAAAAATAAAAATAAAATAAAAAACGTTTACACCGTGGTTGCTATAGTTAAATGGTAACCGCAAAAATCCAAATCAAATGATTCGCGATCCGCGCTCCGAACTCCTGATCTGACTCAAAAGATTCGCGAACCCGCTCTGAAGTTCCGATCCAAATCAAAAAGATTCGCGATCCGCGCTCGAAGTCTCGATCTGAATCAAATGATTCACGAACCGAATTTCCCATCCAAATCAAACGATTCGCCGTGATTCGGATACACCGTCGGCACTACTACTGGCTTAGCTCGTTAATTTCATGACAATAACTGAAATTAAGCGAAAAAAGTATGATGTTTACAAATAAAATATCCATATTTCCATCCCGAACCGCCTTCCACGTCGAAACATCCAACACTACGAACATAATCAGGTGAGGTAACCGGTTTACTGCTAACTAGTGAAACACTCCATTAATACGACGAGCTGCAGCTCAAAATACATGTTAGATAGAAACATTGTGCATAATGATCGGGTTTGTATCTTAATTTACTATATTTGAAATAGTTTGACACGTGCAGTTCAGTTGCTGACAGTTCAAGAGGAAATCAGTTGAAATCATCCAGTCCCTCAAACCATTGAAGTGAATACTCAATTTATGAATATTGTAATAAATATTTGAGAAATGATTGTTGTATCTGATTGTATTAGTCTATATAGAGTTATAGTCAATGTAAAAGAGCAAATGGCAGAAGCAGATGAAACAACTGAATGTCAGTGCTGTAAACACATTGGTGACCAGCAGATGGCGCTCTTGTCAAACAGGAGTTTAAACTAGTGACAGTATCAGATGGCAATACCATGGTCCTTCAAATAATACTACCATAGTACGTGTCCAAAAACATGGTATTGCCATGTGAACATGCAACAAATGCCACAGGTTTGTGTTGAGTGATAAAAAAAGAGCATATTTTATACAGGAGGAGATGTGATTGAAAGCATGTCCTCAAAGCCCAATAAAACCAGAGTCAGGTTGATTTAATCAGGGAATGTTTAACCCACAGACGCAATAATTGCCCTCATTATAACTGATCTGGAAGATTAATACACTTCACAATGCTAATTTCTCTGTGCCGACCTAATGGCTAATTTGCATTTTCCTCTGGTTTTTAATTTGTGGTTGAGGACTCTGGGAATCCCATGACGGGCCTGTGCTGTTTTCACCTCTACAGACGATCCGAACATAACCTGCTGATGGAGGAGTATAATACAGACGGATGGTAACCGGGAGGCTTAGCCTTCCCCTGGCCACGGGTCGGAAATTAACGGGGGCACACGTACATCTGCAAGATGTCTGATAAAGATCGTTTCATCTGGAAAGCATCTGCTGTGTACAAACATCTGACAGACGTCTCTAAGATGTCAGTTTTACATACATTCTAAATCATAAACATCTTAAAGACATCTCCTAAACATCTATTTAGGATAGGAAACGTCCTATAGACGTATTGCAGATGAGCAAACACTCTAAAAAATACGTCTTGCAGATGTAAATGCAGACGTCAAATAGACATGTACGTGATGTACGTGTGCTATCAGGGAAGTTTAAACGTTCGCAAGAACTAGTGAGGTTTGTCATCGGACATCAAGCAAGTACATTTGAGCATCCATTGACCAAATTTGATGTAGGTGATCAATGTTTGTAGCTATGTGAATAAAAGCTTAAATTAAATTTGTTCGTTATATAAAGTAATTGTGTCTCTTCAGAAGCTTGATTCATATGGATTGCTTACATTGTCTTTATTAACTTTTCGAAGCTTTGAAAAAAATGAAACTTTTTTTTTTAGTCCAATAAACTTTCAGTGTAGGGACAGAAATCGCTCAGGTTTCATTAGAAATATCTTAATTTGCATTTTGAAGATGAATGAAAGTCTAATGAGTCTGGATGAATTCACATAAGGGTGAGTAAATAATGGAAGAATTTTCATTTTTGGTGAACTATCTCTTGACACCAATGCAGAGTAGATGCTATTAATGAATACAGACATTCACTATTAGTATAGTGGTAGAATGGTGTTTCATTGCTGTATTCGTGAGCTGAAGACAAGTTCAAGAGTTCAGTCCCAGCTAAAAAAAAACTCAGCTGCGTGGAATCTTAGAGAGCAGGTGAAAGTCTAGCAGGCTCTCTGTCCATAAGCAAAATTCATAAGCAAGAAGAGAACAGATCAGCCTGATTATAAACTTTGACCTCAGGGTTCAATACTGGGTTTGAGCCTTGTGCATGATCTTCCCAATATAGCTGGCATAAGTCCTCCTGTATGAAAAGGTGATGCTTTAGGGCATAAAAGCACCTTCTGCTCCATCTCATGAAATCAAGTTTATATCATTGCACTTATTGTACTGTAGATGGTCCACATCAAGCCATGGTGCATGCATCAGTGATCTTCCTGAAGACAAATAATTTAGTAGAGATAGCATGTTTGAGGCTATTCGAACATTATGAATTTTGTGTCATGGTCCTGGATACCAAATGCACGCATATCTTAGGTTTCTTTTCATAGTTCAACCACACCAAGAACACTTGACAAAGTGGTTTGTGGTATAGATCATGTGTTCGCAATTTGTGAGTGGAATCACGGATGAGTAGAGTGGAATCGGTGAAAACTGCTGTTCGCTCAGTAATGTTTTTCAGTTCCAATGGATTTTTAATGACCTGTAATCAAAACTGTCATTAGTGTTAAAACTGAGCAAACAAAGTTCTAATTCGCTTGTGAATCAGACACCGTAGCTCAAATGATAAGATGTTTTTCACTGATACTCTGTTTAATGTCGTGGAATTAAACCTTTTTTTTTTTTCCATCAGCCTTTTTCTTTATCATGGCTTATAATTGTTCCGTACTTTCCCCGGCGCATTCAGGAACTGAAGCACCACAATTCCACGATTACAGATTTCAACACCTTTCCCTTAACAATAAGCAGCTTTCCTCACAATGGTACACTTTACACCACTTCATTATTCACCAGGCTTCTGGCTCCTGCTAAACGTCCTTCCCCTGGTTTAGTATTACCTATAGGGTTACGTTCACATGCATAATTTGTCTGTTTGAGAAAAGACCCCTTTTGTGTGTGCACTCTGTAAATCAAGTCCATGTTCGTTGTTCAAACTGTTCCTAGTGATCCATATACGAGCTCTAATTGATCAGACAAAGATTTGGGAAGGTTCAGGATTATGTTTAAGTTTCACTAGAGTTGCACCACTTAAACTGTCATCCAGGACTGAGCTCAAGCTGTTCACAGTCTTTGAGAAACGTAGTGTAAAGTACAAGTGAAGCCCTGAAGATTCAGAAATGATCAGATGTGTGACTATTAACCTCCCATTTTTGGCTGAGGGGTGTTTGTACACTGTTGTGAAACTTCGGCTCTGATGAATCCATTAGCACAAGACTTTCAAAACTAGCTGAAATAGGCAGTAAATGTTATCTGTGATTTTTTAATTTTTTTATTGTTTGAGTCTGGTGATAAGCATTTAGAAGATATTTTGAATGTTTCAACTGTACAAAATAATGAAAGTCAATGGGGTCCAAAGCAAAACAACCCCGCTGTATGAACAGCTTTCACTGTACGGACAAAAACAAAGACTTTTTTTTTTTTAAATATGTGTTCTACTACATAAAAAGGAAAGTCATGCAAGTTTGAAATGACATAAGGGTGAGTAAATGATGGCAGAACTTAAAAAACCCTTCTCTGATCATAGTTTTTGAACACCATTTAAAGTTAGCAAAACCTCTTCTCGTCTCCTCTCATAGAGTGTTCGAGTCAATGTATTCCATCTGCATGAGCTGTTTTACTCAAGGGAGTGTTGAATTCAAACTTTTAGCTAAGCTTCTTGGCCCACTGCCCTTGTTTGTACCAGGTCCAAATGTCTCTCTTCAGCACCCTCCTCCCTTCTTCTCTCTGGCTCCTTTTATTTGTGTAATTTGTGGAAAAACCATAAACATTTGTGTATGATTTGTGGAAAGGGACTTAAGAGGGGACAGAGCGCAGGGGGAGAGAGAGAGAAAGTGAGCAAGGGGCTGTCATTGTGAGCGTGTGCATGTGTGCTTAGGACTATGAGGATATAATGTATTTATGGAAGTATCTGTGGGGATGTTCAGGGCCCATGAAGGTACTACAAGGCTCATAATGGCAGATGAAGAGGCTTCAGCTGTTGAGGGTGTGACAGTTTTATTTGGCTTTGTTACAAATCTAGGTCAAATCCCATTTTCATTTTTATGTGTCAGCACACTTTATTCAGTCATCTCATGTTTACCTGTAGCTTCAATGAGTTATGATGACAGTTAAAGCAAATGAAGTGCAAAAAAATCTAATGAATCATCACATGATTCATATGAATCAACATGATTCATGTCTGTGTTCACATACTGAAAAGTAATTATACTGGGTGCGTTTCAGTTGTCATAGGGAGTAAATGGGTGTTTCTTTAGTTATGGCCTTTTTTAGACTTTTGGCATTATAAAACACACTTAAGCATTTTTCACACTTTCACTAGTTGAATTTGTTCATTAACAATGTAGACGTACATAGGACAGGGAAATTAGAACGGTCGTTTTGTACATTTTCATGTAGTAATGAATATGTCCACCATAGTGTCACTTCCACATCAACAACGTTCTTTGATGTAAATGACAGTGGTGGCAATGATATTTTGAATGTTTTTGAAATAAAAAGGCAAACTCCTTTTTCTTATTAAGGCTAATTTCATATAGCATTGAATATGTCCTAAATACTCTCAATTATCTAATATTTTCACCCTTTTTGCATAATTACAGCTTGACTGGAAATGACACACAATTAAAAGAATTCTGCTCACAATTCATATTTACCTCCAATTTTCTTTGTTTTCTCCACACATCACATATTTCATCTCAAGCCTGATATTCACTGACACCCTTAGGAACAAAGTTTTGTGTGGTGGAAATGATGCCACAGTTTAAATAAAATTCACCCAATACATATTAAAATGTGTATGTTTAAAGAGGTTATATTTGTTTGATTATAATAGTTTTAAAATGTGCAGTCATTTATATTTTATGATGGACTTTAATAATTTAGGAAAGTCTCAGTCACAAAAATAAACAAATCATAACAAAAAAGAAAATCAGTTTTGATAGATTAAAAAAATCGGCCAGTTTGGCATAAAAGTGGCCAGAGTTTTGTGTTTACATTAAAATATCTGACTTTTATTATATTATATTATATTGTATTGTATTGTATTGTATTGTATTGTATTGTATTGTA
>NW_015631716.1:984066-987757 GCF_001515625.1 Sinocyclocheilus rhinocerous
ATCTCAAGCCTGATATTCACTGACACCCTTAGGAACAAAGTTTTGTGTGGTGGAAATGATGCCACAGTTTAAATAAAATTCACCCAATACATATTAAAATGTGTATGTTTAAAGAGGTTATATTTGTTTGATTATAATAGTTTTAAAATGTGCAGTCATTTATATTTTATGATGGACTTTAATAATTTAGGAAAGTCTCAGTCACAAAAATAAACAAATCATAACAAAAAAGAAAATCAGTTTTGATAGATTAAAAAAATCGGCCAGTTTGGCATAAAAGTGGCCAGAGTTTTGTGTTTACATTAAAATATCTGACTTTTATTATATTATATTATATTGTATTGTATTGTATTGTATTGTATTGTATTGTATCGTATTGTATTAGATTAGATTAGATTAGATTAGATTAGGTTAGATTAGGTTAGATTAGATTAGATTGAAAAGCTTTTTTGTTGGCTTGACAAAGCCTTGCCTTAAAATTTAAAATAGTTGGAAAATAGTTGAAAAGCACAGTTTTGGAAAGGCTGGGTTTAGCACAAGGGAATTCATTTAACAAAAAGTTAGTCAGTTAGTATTCCATCTCATGGGGCATAAAAGTGCCCAAAGTTGAAGAAACTCAGGTCAAAGGGCACTGCAAAGGGCATAAGAAACAGTTTAAGGAAGTGTATATTAAAATATCACTTCAGGGAATTGGACAGGGGAGTTTTCAGCACTTCACAGATGCATCCAGCTTGCAAAGCAATTATTATTGTGTTTTGTAATATGCTCAGATTTAGCAGAAGTGTGTGTATTTGTGCGTGTAACTATATACATAAGGCCTTGTTTGTGTCAGTCAAGAGAAGTGAAATACTGATGAAAAGCAGAAGTGACCGCATATGAGAGGCTGTTGACGCTGTTGTCATTTGCAACTACTTGTCACTCCCCCGACACACATGTACGATGTGCGCTGAGTTTGGTGGCTAGTCTTGAGTGTGTTGAAACTGGGTTCCTGACCTCTGTGTTTAGACATTGCAGTAGAGATGGTGATGACAGTGTGTGCTCAGAGAGGTCAAAGGTTATGCTGGGGAGTGGTTGCTCAGAGGGAGGGGTGCTGATAGAGACGCCACAAGCTCATCTGTCATACTTCACTGTGACCTGGTTCTCTGCCTTTCGGCCATTGTTTATATTTGTGTCCATTGGTTTAGTCTCATTGATTGTGTCTCTCTTTTTTTACACAACAGTCTGAAGATACAGATGCCTTGTAACCATACTAGCCTGAATGCTCCATATCTGATATTTTGCTAATGCTGTATTGTTGTTATTTCTGCATTGAAATTTTAGTTTACATAATGGTTAATTCAAAAGCCCTAATGATCATTCATTTCTCAGAGGTTGCTCTTTTATAAATCTGTAATCATAATGAAGTTTTCAGTTATGCTTCATAGAAATGCAGACGTTTCTCCTAAAATACTGTAGGAGTAAAAATTTATAGAAAGTGAGACTTTTGTTGACATTCAGTGTAAACTGTAGATCACAGGCATATAAATCTATACATTGTTTAAAAGAATAAAATAAATAAACGAATATCCGTTAAGATGAAAACAAGGCAATGAACTGCAACATTAAAAATACAGGTAAAACACCTTTAAAAAATAAATGCGGAATATTCCTTCATATTATTAACTTACATTGTGCCCTATTTTTATTTATTTATTTATTATTATTTTTATTATTTTATTTTATTTTTTACGGTGTAATATGGTTTTGTATGTATTTGATGAAATGTTTGAGTTTATATTAAAATGTCTGACTTTTGTAACTAGATGTTTGATCAATTCACATGAAAACTTAAGACACATTCGAGAATCAATAACAGTCCCAACTCAGGATCAGGCCACATAAACTTTACTAGTCCCAGATGGAACAAAGTCAGCATAAAAGTTTGGGATCACTGCAATCCACACATGAACAAACAATTGTGGATGAGACATGGATGGAGCAACTGCGCAACAATTGATGACATATGGGCTGAAGAAACATAATCATAAAAAATAATAATAAACAATAATCCATAAGCATTACATTTGCATAGAAATAGGCCCAACAGATAAACTGACAAAAGAGGTGCAGAAATGCTAAATAAAATACACATATAACAGAGGTGGTTTTGAAAAAAAAAAAAAAATAAAACTTATTATGGAACATTGAGTAGGTTGACATGAGCCTTGGCAGTTTTTTTTTTCTTTTGCCTATTTTGTGTGTGTGTGTGTGTGCGTGTGTTTCTTATTCTTAAGTATGTTTTTTCCTCAGTATGCTGTTTTCCCCCTCATTTGCTGTATCCTGTTTCCCTCACTTGTACAGTACACTAATAATTCAGTTGCATTTGGCATGTTGTTTTCACTGCAAGTACGCATCAAACACTGCCAACTACTGTCAATATCCTGCATTACATCCTCATACTGCTGGAGTTAAAGTTGCACATTAACTAGCGTATCTATAAATGAAAAGCAAGTAAAACAAATTACAAGTAATTTAAACACACACAGTCACAAACTTGAACTTTGCCCTAGACATTTTAGCCTAGCATTAGCATATTAGCATACTTCCAGCACAGATCAATATGACCGTGTATAAAGTGTGTTTTGGTATGTGGGAGAGAGAGAAACAGACACTGAGGCAGGACTGAGCAGGACAGCGCTCCAGGGTGTGTGCTGACATGAGAGTGATAGCTGAAGAGAAGTGTAGATGTGTGATGGAGCATGTGTGATAACAGTTTAAAGTGTTGACTGTGATTCGGACAGCGTGACGTTCAGATAGGGCCTCTCGGTGAACTGTGGGATCATTTAGCTGGGGATGCTGGAGAGGTCATGGCGGATGAGGAAAATTTGGGGATTTTAACTTTTGGTGTTTCAAAAAGTGGAGTTTTGATACATTTTGACAGTGAGTATTAAATGAAACGAGGTTTTGTGAGTGTGAAACATTTGTGAATGCCACTTTATCTAACTAAGAATAACTTTATTATTTTTTATTAGTTTACTATTTTCAATGTTTTATTTAATCCTTTGGATCTCCACCATACTGCATGCAGTAGTTTTAGAGTTGGGGTCAACTTCCTGTCAAGGAAGATGATTTCTGTTAAAGATGTAGTGATACAATTACAGCCTGAATTGGACTTCAAGAGCTCATAAATTTGCTGATTTAAATGGAGTGACCCCATGAGGACAGGACAGGTGTCGTTTCCTCCCTCAGGTCTGGATCTGCTGCCACAGGGCTCAGGGTCAGGGGTTAATGGAGCCGAGCGGTGCTAGGCCTCCCATCCTGTGATTCACTGAGTGTGGATTTTGTAAACAGTGAAGCTGTCACAGCAGATTAACGCAAGGAGAGAGAGAGAGAGAGAGAGAGAGAGAGCAGCAAGAGGGGCTAATGGCTTCCTCACCAGCCATGAAACTATCTCCACCTCCTTACAAGACCTCTTTGCTAATGAGAGAGAAAAAAAGATTGAGTTAGAAATAGAAAAAAAGGAAGAGATAAAGAAAGAGGACAGAATAGAGAAGGAAGGGAAATGAAAGAGGTCGAAAAGAGAACTGCTTTTGTTTCTTGCCTTTTCTCTTTTTCTTGCCTTTTCTCAGTCAGATTTAATAAAAAAGCAAAAAAAACAAACAAAAAAAAAAACAAACAAAAAAAAATAACATATACATATATATTATTATAT
>NW_015631716.1:987956-990878 GCF_001515625.1 Sinocyclocheilus rhinocerous
TATATATATATAAAGCCTTTATAATTATACATATGTAATTATACATGTATATAATTATGAATTATGCTACATTTTGACATTTTTTGGGGTATATTTATGTGCAGTGTCTGTGAAATCTAAAACAACAGGCTTCAAATGTTGAATCCTGAGTATGAACAATTGCAATAATGATTAACTATGGCAAACATGGCTAATAACCAGAAACCCAATTACCATTTTTTTCCCTTTCACACAGTGCACACACATGTAGAGCTCATTCTTTACACGCAAGAATCGTAAATGTCAGCACACCAGCACACCCACTTCCCATGGTACTTAGTAGCTCTTCTGAGTAAACTCTGAGCAGCTGGCTGTCAGTGCAGCTCAGGTGAGAGTGTGTACAGCCGCGGGCTTGCGTATGAAGGAAGCTATTGAATGTCATTCTTAGAACTCTGACTCATATGTTTTCAACACACCTGAGGAAAGAGGGGGTGTGAGAGGAAGACAGAGGAGATATGAGAATAGCGGTTCTTCAGTCCTCTGAGGATCCTAAAACAACTGCGCCTTTCATGTGACACCTCAATACCAGCACTGTGAGGCATAAAGTTACTTCGAAAAGACACAAATATGTAGTGTAATGCAATGAGTAATGTAATTTAATGTAGGTCCCCGCAGTTTCCTTGCGCATGTGAACATAGACGGAGCTGTCAGTTAGCCAGCAGGGGTCAAGCCCGATTCTTTTCACTGCTCTGTCCAATAGACCCTATTGGATTTGATGCACAATGGGAGCGTAGCTTTGATCCTAAGGGGGCCAAGCGCACAATCAACCCTTCCTCCCCCCAAAAGCTGTCTTTCTCTTCGCCTTGAACTTCACCCTTCACAATGAGCCGCAGAACACTATAAATGAGAAGGACAAAAGAACAGCACAGTTAAGGAATGAAATAGAAACGGAAAAGTGGGAAAGAGAGCCACTTTAGTTAGTAGTGATGTCATTAAATGCAAGAATGCACCTGTGAAATTTCCTGTTGCCTCATTCCTGTAGGAATGGAAAAATCACACATGAGATCTCTTTATCTCAGACGCTTCTCCCTGGAATATCAGGGAAATCAAGTGGAGGTCTCCTGCTGTTTTCTCCTGAGAAAAGGCCCCTAGTAATCTCACATGTAAGGTTTCAGAAGAAATTTTGTAACATTTTAAACCATGCTCAGATTTGCCAAAATATAAATGTGTGATCAAAAGTCACAGATTTAATTTCTCATGACATTTTTCCAAGACCAAATTACCAGGTTGATGCTTTAATTTATAGCTGTATTCTGTTACTGTATGTCTACAGTAATCACACATATGTGTGCTTTTAAATGCATTTACACTGTATTATATTTCACTGTAAAATGTATGGGTTTTGGATTTAAAGTAAAGTAAGTAAAGTAAGTTTGAAATGCTATAACTATGAATTTATTTGATTAGAAGTATGGTAAAAACAGTAATATTTTGAAATATGAGTACAATGTAAAATAACTTTTCTTTATATATATATATATATATATATATATATATATACTTTAAAATGTATTCCTATGATGGGGAAGCTGAATTTTCAGCATCATTACTCCAGTCTTCAGTCTCACACGATCCTTCAGAAATCATTCTAATATGCTAATTTGCTGCTCAAGAAACAATTTCTATT
This sequence comes from Sinocyclocheilus rhinocerous, assembly GCF_001515625.1. NCBI lineage: Eukaryota > Metazoa > Chordata > Actinopteri > Cypriniformes > Cyprinidae > Sinocyclocheilus > Sinocyclocheilus rhinocerous. The sequence goes on from NW_015631716.1 coordinate 989,623, forward strand.
GTTGTCAATGTTGAAAACATTTGTGCTGCATAATATGTTTGTGGAATCCGTGATACATTTTTTTTTTCAAGATTATAATGTGAGCCTCCTCATAATTGTATGTAAAACAAAAGACAATTCCAGTAGATGTGTTATCAGTTATGTACATTACCGCGTTTTGTGTTAAATTAATTTAGTTAATCTTTATTGCTTTATTTGAGCTATTAGTGTTAGTAGTTGTAAAATATACAACCAAAATCCCGTAATACTTTAAACTTTTTTTTTTTAACAAGGTATGTTTTACAGTACAGGGAATAAAGGGCCAGCTGACATGGAATCAAGAATGAAGCTCTTTGTTCAAGAAGTTTTAGAAGAGCAACCAATCTCCTTGTCCAATCTTGTGTCAATCGCCTTATTTAATCTGATAGCATTGGAATAAATTGATGTAATGACTTGAAATCTACATGAAATCCCTCTCTTTCCTTGTCTCGGACAGGGAAATTCCCATAAATCTTACATTAGCAGTGGACGGGAAGGTTGTTAATCTCTTAGGGACCATACGCAGTGATGCTGAACACAAGATGCTTACTGAGTGCCGGCGTTGAGTCTTCAGCCAAAGTGTACCTTCTTTCACTTGTGTTTCTTTTTCTCCCTCCCTTCCTTTGGCGGGATTTCTGAGCTGCAGCTGCCCCTCTCTCTTCCAGTCTCCCAATGCTTCAGTGAGTCTCTATAGAGTGCACACTGAGCCGGCAGAGCGGGGGCATTGTTTCGCCCACCTGGCTCTTTGCCAAAACCTTGCCCAGCTTTTGGTAAGCTTGTCGAGTTCCAACTCCCAACCTTTTCTTCTCTTTCTTCTTCTCCCCTTTTTGGCCTTGCTCTTCTCTTTTTTCTTCCTTATTTTGTCCTTTCTTTTCAGCCGAGCTCCTTTCTCCTTTCTACCCTGCAGTGTGGAGCTGGTGAATATTTATTGATGCTGCAGGTATTGTGAATGGATGAATGGATCGAGTACAGAAGAGGAGGGATGTGGGAGACTGTGGGAGAATTCTGAATGAACAATACGCTTCCCTATAAGAATGGAGAAAACACAGTGAGCTACAGATTCGGCCTGCTAGTCTATGCTTGTCTCATTCAAGTCGACTCTCTATTAACAACCTCTCTTAGTCTTTTTCTCCCCCCATCCCCCCTCGTTCTGTCCTTTATGAGCGTGATGAAATATGTTCACCAAAGCCATGTCTCCTCAGGGCAATTCTACTGAATGAACTGCGAACAAGTGGATC
>NW_015631716.1:994878-999817 GCF_001515625.1 Sinocyclocheilus rhinocerous
GACCCCCACTTCACATCCTTGTTCGTCACTCAGGGGTACAATAGCTCAACCCGCCACCCCAGGCCTTCTTAAGGAAAAATCTGTCTAACCGCCGTCTTCCAAAGGGGTGGAAATGGTTAACCGTTCCATCCTCAACCCCCACAGCTCACTTCACACCTGAGGAAAAGACGGGCGACTAATGGACCTACATTATCAGGTGTCACAGACAAGACAGATATATTAGGTAACAAAGACAAAAAGAAGTAGATACAAAAAACCCTTACACAACATTGTACACTAAAACAAAGTTGCTCAATAAAACTCGAGTTTTCTTTCTTGTTTTACTCTAAGAATAGACTTTGTGTTGAGTGTTTTTCCTTACATTTTATATAAGTGATAAGGAGATACAAAGGGATAAATTTAGTTTGAAATGCCAGTAAATCAGATTTTGGTTATTATTGACAGGGTTTCTGAGAACTCTTGAGTCATGCAATTAATGCAAATGATTGCTCATATAGGTGTAATAGTTCTGAAACTAATGAACTCAAAACCAAGAACTGAGTCACTGCAATATATGCATTGTATCACAGCACTCAAATTAACATCAGACTGAATATTACTTAATAGATAACTGATCTGTATATATTATCAAACAATTAATGGTACATAAAAAACACAGTGAGCTAATAAATTAATAAATTAATGTTATTATTATTATTATTATTATTATAAATAATTTATATAAATAATAATTAGTAATGCTATTTTTGTTTGTTTGTTTGTTTTAATTTATTATGAATTATTATGTTGTTGTTGTTGTTGATAACACTAATATTTATTTTTATAAATAAATAAATATTTTTGATATTCATGCTATTTCACACAACATCCAGAACATTAAAATTTTGTATCGATTTAAAACAAACAAACTTAAACAAATTTAGTTCATATAATCTTTTCTTAATTCTAAGAGGAATTATCATTAATAGTAATAGTAATAATAATAATAATAATAATAATAATAAACACATTAAAGGGGTCATATGATGCTATTTCAAGTTTTCCTTTCTCTTTGGAGTGTTACAAGCTGATTGTGCATAGATAAGATCCCTGAAGTTGCAAAGACTAAAGTCTCAAAACCAAAGAGATATTCTTTATCAAAGTTAAGAGTAGGAAAGAAAAGCTCTTACTTTGCTTTTTGGAATGCACGCTTCAAACAGACCGGTCAGTGAAGACGAAGAAGAGGATGATGTGCGCTACCGGCGCCTATTTTGTACTAGTCGCGACGGTAGTGACGTCATGGCTGTCGCCGGCCAAACAAGTTGGTGTTTTTTCAATGTAGGCTTCAGACACGGGTCACGATGAGGCGTTCCCCATAGCGACCCCTAGAGGACGCAGTTCGAAGTTCCATGAAAGGGAACGAAGCGTTTGAGAGAGGCGGGGCATATAGGACCTACAATAATGTACAGTATTTGAAAAATAATGTGTTTTTTGAACATTAAAGCATGTCAACATATTCTGTTACACCAAATACACAAAATAATGATCTTTAAAAAAGCATCATATGACCACTTTAAAATCAATCAATTAATAAAAGTATTATATTGAAAGCTATAGTTTTATGTTTCTCTTCGGGTTTATACATCTAACAGTACTTTAATGGTGGGTAGCAAAGAAAACACTGGCACCTTAACAGAAACAAAATAATATTATTTTTAAAATAAATCATATTTTACCCATATTTATAAAAATTGTTTGTTTGTTTTTTTACATTAACATATACAGCTGCCATTTATATTTTAGAAAGGAAGTCCATCACCATATTTTGGGGTCTGTAGACTAAAAAAAAATCAAGTTGTTTTATCCCATTTTATCGCATTTCAGCTTCAGAGAAACATTTCAGATCTCATAGATGATTTTTCTTTCCTATATGATGTACATTGTCAGAATATAGTGTGCATGGCTCAATATTACACTGCTCCAATTTGACACAGATGACAGAGAGCAGCACAACGGCCCCTCTCACAGAGTCTGTCTCTTTCCTCGTCTCTCATGAAGTCTGGCTGAAGACCATCCTTGAGCAGGAAGTTGTGGGCCAGCCACACAGCTGGACTGAGACAGACACTCTATTGTCTGTCTCATCCTTTCCATGCCGGTGGTCAAATCGCTGTTGGAGCATTAGTCGGATACATGAGCATGTGACAGATGAAACTGTGGAATAAACTTCCTAAATTGTTTTTAAAAAGTGTGAGTCACTGTCTTGATTAATGAAACTTGTGTTCAATAACGTGTATATGATCTAGTTTCATTTATTTTACAAGACCTCCGCAAGTATGCAGGCCAAGGGGTCAAAGGTGACAACTGTCTCGCTGGCCTCTTGGTGTATGTTCTCCATTAGCTGTGCTGACGGGCCTGGTGTGTGTTTCCTGTCAGCTGATTGCCAACAATCAGTCAACATCAGGCCACATGGTCGAGAGGAAATCACTTAACCAGAGCACAGAGCAGAAATGTGTGATCAGCAGTTCTCAGAGTGATTGAGTGAACAGTGACTTTTCTATTTAATGACCTAATGGTTGCTTGACTTTTCTTTCTGTTTGCTGCTAGTTCAAATATCACTGTCTGCCATCTCTTTCATTCCATCTCAGGTATGTGCATACACAGATTTTATTGTGTAATGCGGTCGGCGGCCTTGACTGAGGACCGTGTCCTACGTGTGATCTTCCTTGATGTGAAATAAAGTCTGTGATTCTGGATTCTCCTTCGTCTCCTCGCTCCTTCACAGTAGGCACACCATGACATGTATTTATTTATTTATTGTTTTTCTTCATCAAAGAACACAGAAAGACACAAAGGACACAGTAATGGAGTAATGATGCTGAAAATTAAGCTTTGCATCACAGGAATAAATCATATTTTAAAATAAAAAAACTGTTTTTTAAAATTGCAATAATATTTCACAATATTGTTTTTTTCTGTATCAAATAAATGTTGCCTTGATGAGCATAAGAAACATCCTTAAAAAACATCAAAAATCTTACTGATCCCAAACTTTTATTTTCTTTTGTATTAAATTGGCCAAACGTGACAGTGAAGATATTTAAATGCCATTCTTTTGAACTTTCTATTCTTGAAATCTTGACTCTTGAAAAAAGCATCATGGTTTCCACAAAAACATTAGACAGCACAACTGTTTTCAACAATGATAATGAATTATAGCATATTAGATTGATTTATGAAGGAAAATTCAGTTTTGCCATCACAATGATAAATTTAATTTAAAAATAAATTAAAATGGAAAACAGTTATTTAAATGCACTAATGTTTCACAATATTACTGTTTAACTGCATATTCAATCAAATACATGCAGCTGTGGTGAGTTTAAGAGACTTCTTCTCTCTCTCCCTTTTTTTTTTTTTTTTTCGTTTTTTTCCCTTTTTTTTTTTGTTTTTTGTTTTTCTTCTTACACTCTCTCTCCCTTTTTTTTTTTTTTTAACGTTTTTTACCATATATTTTGTAGGTATCAGATCAAAGTGGTAGATTATGAGTGCCCAGTGGTAGACTAAGAGTGCTGTTGGATCTTTCAGTCTTCAGTTGTGAAAGCCAGTCTTTGAGTGACATATCATCTAAGATGATTGTGAAAGACCCATCAGGCACAGTCAGAGGTGAAGCGGGTCACATGGGATACAGTCAAGGTTAATAACTGTCTCAGTGATGCAGATTGCATGCAAGAGGAACAGCTCTTTAATATGTGCAACTCATTACTGGATCACAAGCCCCCCCGCAAGCCTCTCCAACAGATCGGCTGTATTAGTATGGTTATGTGCTGTCTTGTGAGTTTTCACAATCCTCCATCAAATGGAGACAATAGACAATTATTATATTAAAGAAATGGTTGAGCTTGGGTTAAACTAGGGCACGTACCTCCTACTGTTTCTTAACTGTCAAATTTACATTCATATATGTTGTGGTTCAAATATATTTACAGCCAATAAGCAGAATGATGAGAACAGTGATGGACCACATGTAAGTAACTTTAGGTATAGTTTGGTAAGTTCATTAGTAAACATTAACAAGAACATTATCTCATATTTCTGTGAATATATATTAACTAATGATCTGTTAATATAATCTGTTTATATAATGTTTGTTAATGATTTATAAATGAAAGTTATTATAAAGTGTTACCAAAATGTTTACATTTTCTGAAGGATATCTGAGTGGTGATTATCGGTGCAACATTCATCACCATGATGCTAGGATGTTATTGAAGGTTGCCAAGGTGTTGCTATGCAGTTGCTAGCTACTAAGAACTTACTTTGTGACCATTAAAAAAGTATGTTCTCTATAGTAAGCATGTTGTCATTGTCATGTGACTTACAGCTTCAGTTGTGATGCTTCACTGTCATACGCAGCTCTCACATGGCCTCATGGGATAGTAAAGCCTTCATTGGATGTGCACTTGAGAATATCAGCAGAAGTAGCAGGTCATCTGGTTACTATTTTGTCTACTGTTTAATGAATACAAAAAATTTTACACATTTGAACTGTTATTTTGTCATTTGTATGTTTATGCAGTTTTGTGAACATGTTCATGGGTAACTACCTCATGATTTGAGGGAGAAGTTCTTGCTAAATTGCTAAATGCTAACCTATGGTTACATCCATAGCCACTTTTCTAAGTATAAAAACATATTTTTTTCTGCCACTTTTACCGCCAGAGAATGTATTGGTTTCAGTAAGGGAACGAGATAGGAGTGTGTGTGCATGTGTGTGAGCGCTCTCCCCTGACCTAAGGCCTTGAGGCCATATGTATCCATGTGAGAGAAGAAAGCTCTCTACGATCCCTCACCGAGATCTGGATCTTGACTCCGGCCTTGTTTCAGCGAGCTGGCCTGTCATCTATTATTACAGCTGGTTCAGCACTGAGCACTGCAGAGACTCAACCTCAACCCCCCCCCC
>NW_015631716.1:1000179-1008478 GCF_001515625.1 Sinocyclocheilus rhinocerous
CCACCATGATCCTCTCCAATGGGGTCGTAACCCCCGACCCCTCACCCCGGGGTTATTTGCTGGGACCTTGCGATTAAAGAAAGCTGTTTTGTTCCCGGATCCTCTTTAAATAAGTCTTCAGGTTTAGTCTTCTGTCATCAGGGCCATTGATGTGCTCTAAGTGAGCTAATTAAGAGATCTGCCTGGTCAGGTGACTGGCCAAGTCGCACATATACTGGATTAGGCCGCTCATATGCTTTTGTGAAGTTTTTCATGAATTCACTCAACTACAAGACATTATAGCCGATGTGAATATATATTTGATCCTCTGTGCGAACATCTGTGCTGGCAGCTTTTAACAGATATACCTGGTCAGGTGACCAATCCATATACTGGATTACGCCGCTTTCGTGAAAGTTTCCATGAATTCACTCAACTACAAGACATTATAGCCAATGTGAAAATATATTTGATCCACTGTGCGAACATCTGTGCCGGCAGTTTTTTTTATGCCTACTATAATCAGTTTGTGCATGTGTGTTTGAAAGAGTCGTGTGTGTGTGTGTGTGTGTGTGTGTGTAATTACAGACCTCAGGTAATTTAACACTGCAGCCACTCCCTTAGGTGCTTGGCTCATGATTTATTAGGAAGAAGGATAAGGGGAGGGAGGGTCATAACAACAATAGGCCATCGATCTGCACTGATCTCCATCTAAACCAAATGATATACATCTTAAATAGAGCATACATGCATTGATCTAAAAAACAGAATACTGGGATTACTGTACTAGTTCATGTTGTTGAATGACAGTATATGAACACCTATACACATGGTAAGAACGTAACAGATATTACACTTATCCAAACAGATCAATGCGAATGAAACCGTATCTGGCACAGCCCCTGGTACATCGATGTATTTTTGAAAAGCAAAAATTACGTTTGTCCAACTCTAAACCCAGTCCCCAAGTAAATTAGTTTATTGAATAAAAAACTAGCAAAACAAGTTGCGCGGTGTCCCCACCACTTTTCAAAGCAAAGTTACGCCACTGGGTAAAACGTTTCTCAAATTTAAACTGTAGGTGTTTAGAGTTTTTCAAGTTGTTGTTTTTGTCTTTCTTTCTCCCTCCATCAAAGGTCAGAGGTCAGAGTTGGAAATCTCTGTGCTCCAGCAATCCATGTATTCACATCCGTCTTCATTAACCGTCTGGAACTCCTCAATCTGCAAAATGTCCACCTCTCTCGCTTCCAACAAACAACATACTCTCTCTGGCTGGCTACTGTGAGCTGCCAGCCATCATATTTGCACTATTTAGTTTTTATGAGTCCATATAGATAGCCAGTAGTTTGTTATGGAAAGTTCAGAGGGTCTACATACCTTTGCATCAACTCACAAAGAACATCTTTAGTTATGGTTGCTAAGGCTTATACTTACATAACTTACATAAATTTTGGCGTGTAACTTGTCCAGCACTATTTGTGATACAGACATGAATGATATCTCTAATTGTGTGCATGTTTTAGCGAGAAGTATATTGTTACATTTCAAAGTGAGTAAATTTCCAGTTGTGGCTGGCCCACAACTTCCTGCTCAAGGATGGTCTTCAGCCAGACTTCATGAGAGACGAGGAAAGAGACAGATTCTGTGAGAGGGGCCGTTGTGCTGCTCTCTGTCATCTGTGTCAAACTGGAGCAGTGTAATATTGAGCCATGCACACTATATTCTGACAATGTACATCATATAGGAAAGAAAAATCATCGATGAGATTTTTGTCTGGTGGACAAGAATAAAGACAAAGAATAAGTTAACCACCCACATTATTCCCTTGCAAAAAAGAACTTCAAGTATATTTTCCAAGTATACTTTATGAAGTAATATACTAAAATCAATGTACTAGTAGTATACTTGTAAATGTACTATTTCATTAGTTCTTGGGAAATTGGCCCACATTTTAGTTTATAAAAGTATGCTTTAATATGTACTTTAAGGGTAACAGTAATAGACTTTGCGAACACAACAACATAAAAAAGGTTTGATTAGGTCAATTATACTTGGATTGTCCTGTATACTTATCAGTACACTAACCATTAATGTATAATTTTGTTGAGAATATCTCCTGAGTACATGATATAAGTACACATATAAGTACATAAAAAGTATACTAAAGTATATACCCTTGTTTTTAGTTTAAAAGAAGATTGAATAAAAGTTTGAAACACAGTTGAATAAATGTCTGTGAGAGCTAGAATCATGGCAGTGGGTTTAGCATGGGGAAGCACTCACATTTTCTTCAGAAAATGTTAAATCTAATTGCTTTAACTGCGTTGTGAAGTTGCAGGTAAGTTAAATATGACAGATAGGGAAGGCCATTTTGAAAGGCAGTTTGTCAAACTAAGATAAACACTTAATGAAAGCAGATTCACCAGTATGGGGGTAAACTGATGACAGAAAGATAACAAAGCTTGGAGAGAGAGAGAATGAATGAGAGAACTCGGAGCCATGACTTGGCTGAACTCACTGTGAACTGTGCCAGATTTATTTTTTCCAGCCTTTCTCTCTCCCACTGGTGTATGTGTGATTTGGGGGGCGAAGCCGCAAAGGCTCGTGGGAGGCAGGCAGGAGGAAAAAGGGATGATGGGGATTTGGGGGGTCTTTTGCTTATGGCTTCACCACAAAGACACTTCTCTCTACCTGTGGCCCTAATTCATCCTCTCACACTCTCTCTGCTGAGCAATCAGTACTAAACACCTCTGCAAACAGACATGTGTTCCCCCAGAGCAGTAAATGTGTATCTTCTGCCATCATTCATCACTGTATTGTATTCATAAGGAAAGAGGTCACTGGCCTAGGTTGGGGGTAATGAGTGAACGAGTTTCAGAGGGTGTGTAAGTCCTGTGTTTATCTCTGGGTTATAGGTGTCGAATGATATTGAAAGACCCTCCACCCCCCTTTCACCATGCAGGCCTGTGGTGTGATTGGATAGAAATGGAAATGTGCAAGTGTGTGTGTGTGTGTGTGTGAGAGAGAGAGAGAGAGAGAGAGAGAGAGAGAGTGAGAGTGAGAGAATAACTACTAATGGAGCGCCTACAGTGCAAGCGAGTATCATAAAAAAATCTAAACAAAACTAGATTACTTGCGTCATTATCAATGAACAGTTGTTCATCTTGCTACTGCAATATAGAAATCTTCATTGATTATACAATAAGCATCAATCATTTTTCAGTTAGCATACTATTCATCTCAAATGCCTACATAATATTTTCAAAGGATTTTTGAAAGTCTTTTTAGCATTAGCAGAGTTTATTTGTTCATGTTGCGTACAATCTAATTGAAAAATAATTTGCAAGATTGGAATTAATGCATCCTAAACCTTATTTTGTAGAAAATTGTTTGCAAATTTGCCCAGACATTCACTAGCCTATTTCCAGTGGATTTTCTACGTGTGAATCCATGTATGCTTTTTATGCTAACAACACCTTGCACAACAGAAGAGTTTGTGAGTATTATAATTTCAACTTTTCTACTTTTTGAACTGAAAAGCTGAAGTTTTTAAATGTATGAATCTAAACGGAATGAATCTAAATAAAATAATAATGCATTTTAAAGTAATGGCTTTAGCTAAATGCTAACGCTAACATGCTAATACAAACAATACCTGAGGTGTTAGTTGTGTAAAATTTTTACTGCAACTTACTATATGTGAAAAGTGCATACATTCACTGGTGAAGTAAATGTTTTATGTGTGAAGTACAATATGCAAATTCGGATACAGGAACTGTGTCAATTGTCAGACTTGAGGCTGGCTATGAATTATTATGTATATAGCCAAGCTCACGTACAGCACAAAAAGTCAAACACACTTCAAATTACTTCAACATAGTGACGTTATTCTGCACACAGACACACTCAAGCACACCTATGCACCCAGGGGAAGTGAAGCGCATAAAAGGGCCAGTAGTTGAAAAGAAGAATGTAGTTTAACACCCATTTGAACATAAACAGGGGGATCTCCTTACAGAACAGACCACATCCAGCAGAGCTGGGAAAGGTGGATGAGGTCAGGACACTTTTCATTGGTGGAAACGAAGAAAAAAAATCATTAATTACTATAATTACAACCAAAAGCCTTTTCACTCTTTCATTCAAACAGTGAAAGAGGAAGGTGGGGTTGCTTGTCTCTAGCAGAATGGAGCACACACATACTCATGGCACACATACACAAATAAACATGCGGCATACACACATGCACAGGCATGCAGATTTGTGGACAGGCATTGGCTTGTTGACACACATGACAGCAGTCTCAGTTATACACATGTACCATAACACACAAAAATACACACAACTCACACAGTGGAGAGCAGCAGAATTTTTCATCTTTCTGTCTTTCTTGAAGGCTCATTTCCTTCATCACTTTGAGCGATGTGGTTAGTGTCTGGGAGCGAGTCTGATGTATGAAGTCTGTGTCTCCATGTCCTCTACATGCTGTTTGTTTTTCTGTCTTGCTGTGTCCCCTCATGGGCTTCAACAAAGCCCAGTACACCTTTTTTATCAAGCCCTAATAAAGAGTATTGTTGAATGAATACCAAGTTCCCATAAGTCATTTTAGGACAAAGTCAGATTAAAAATGTTTAAAGCATCAATATACAGTAGGTGTTTCTGTGATAATATATAGGACAATAGACTGCAAATACTCCAGCTAATGTGCTTTCAGTCTTCTTCAATGCTTCAGTTGTACCTTCAGACTCAGAGTCTCCCAGGGTCACTATCACTTCAGGCACATCAATCACATTTATTTAGCTTTGTTGTTGTTGGTATTGATATTTTAGCCCATTGTTTGTTCAGATATTTCCCCGTCCCATATATAGAGAAAACTCAAATTGCTGGCTTATCAAGATCAGGCTGCTTATCAAGAAACCCAAACTTTGACCAGATTATATATGTATCATTTCTACAATTTAATATTTATAATCAATATTAATATTTATATTTTTGTATAATCTATAATTATTAATATAATAACTTATGTATTAATAATAATAACAATATAAAACCCTTTATTTAAATTTCTGAATAAAACAATGTTCTCCAGTTGGACTTCTCTCTGGAAAGAAATAGTGTAACCTACATGTTTCAGTCAGGATTTAAGCCCCATTACAATAGCTGTTGTAATAGTAATTTATTTATGTTTTACTGTACTTACATTACCTTTAAGATTACACTATACATCTTAAAGTACTTTAGCCTGAGAACCTTGTTGGCATTTGATGGCTGGGGCTTGTCTGGTTTACATTTTGTAAATCTGTATGATCTGATGCAGGTGAAATTATGGAGAGCCACAAGGCTCCATCTTAAGACCTTTGCTGTTCTCCTTCAGCATGCTCCCAGTAGGTGATATCATTAGGAAACCTGGCATATATACTAAGACAAGAACACATTTTGCATACATGATGCGGATAAATTAATCATGTGTTTATAGCTTTAAGATTATAATGGTTTGTTTGCTGGGTTCCACAATGTAATCCTAAACAAAGCAGTTGAAAATCCAGGAGTGTTCTTACCAGACCTAGAGAGTTTGAGCATATCAGCCCTATCTTACACTTACTTGTACTGTCTCAACTTGTTTATTTATTTTTTAAATAATCATGTCGCTAACATAACAAAATAAATCTTTGTAATAAGTGCTGACTAACAGAAGATGGGTTCCCCTTGCTAAGTCTTGGTTTCTCCAAAGTTTTCTTCCTCATTCTATCCACATCATCTGAGGGGTTTTAGTCACCCTTGTCGTCCTTGCCTGGTTTGCTAGCTTCATCGCTTTGAGCAGCATCCTTGTAAAGCTGCTTTGTGACAATTATTGTGAAAAACGCTATAGAAAAAACTGAATTGCAACCCAACAGACGGAGATGCTGGCTGTATTTCTTTCTGCAATTGTATCAGCTTATTTAACTGTTCAAGCCTTTGTCTACAGTTTTTTGGAAACACTTTCTATGAAGCCCATATTTACATTATAAGAGTATTCTTAAGGCATTATAATGAATGCATTATAAATGTATTATAAAAAAATCATAATATGTTGTATCATCTCATGAGTAATCATAACAACAGTTTTAATGCATTATAATATTTACCTATTTGTGGTTATAGCTTTTAAGGGTATGGTGATTTATAATACACAATGAACACAATGCTTCCACTTAACTTACAATGGATTATATTTCCCATAGTTATAATGTATTATAAGTCTCATATCTTGCCATGTTTAACTTGTTACTTTACTTAAAGCAGACAAAGACCACTTATAAATGATAACAACAACAATGACAACAACAATAAAAATAAAAATAATATTTTTCTTAAACAGCCATAAGATCAGTTATCTGATAAGATGAATGTGTAATATGGCATATTTGATTTTAAATATATTTATTGTAATATCAGTAAGATAGTAAGATACTGTACAGATCTTAAATAAATAATGTCAAAATATGAGATATATGGTGTATGGTGTAAATTTATGGTGTAAATTTGGTGTTTATTGATTGTTACAAATAATCATACTCATAAAAGCAAGTATGAAGTAAGTAAGTTTTATAATGTATTATAATTGTTATGCTTATTTATGAGATGAAACAACATATTATAAGTTTTTTTTTATAATGCATTATGCATTCATTATAATGCCTTAAGAATACCCTTATAATGTGTTATTAATATGGGCTTCATAGAAAGTGTTACCATTTTTTTTTATAGAAAATCACTGACAAATAGCTACTTTTACATGTGTTTATTTTTATTTTTGTCATACATCCTCATTCCGACGAAGATATGCATTGAGTTGCCTCTTCACACAGTGTTCTAGTTAACCTACTGAGCAGCATTCCAGTTTGTCTCTACCTGTAAGTTACAACCATTAAGAACCACACAAGTTCAGAGTGCTCCACAGTTATCGAAAATCCCTGTTGGCAAACATATCATATTTTCAGCACAATGCTGCTTGTGCATGAATACATGGCCTGCATGTGAGACGTGTGGCCTAATATAGATCACAAAGAATGAAGCACACCACCCTGCCACATTGTGCGTATGGTGCGGCGTACACTTGAGCCCATATTTCACTCTAAACCAACCATGAAACTCTTCAGATGCTAATTTTGCCCTTTGCTAATGGAACAGCTAATACCGGAGTAGTGAGTGCAAATGGTTATGTGCTTTCTAAATGGATTCCCCTGGGCCTTGGTTTGATTCACAAGATCCCTGGTTAGATAGGAAGACTGTGTATCACTGTCAACAACTCAACAACAGACACAGGTCTGTTGTTGAGTTGTGGTTAGATTTACAAGAGTGTTGAAAGTTAAACTCATTACAAGCTGGTTGTTGGTGGGCTAATCAACAATCATGGAGCTCAGATGTCACCTGCTGGACACAACAAGAACTGCAGGCTTCAATTCTACATTGACTTTCTCCTTTTTTGGTCTTTTCACCATTTTATTGATGGGGTTAAAGAGGACACAGGAACCATTAGGGAGAAAAAGGCGGGACACACTTATCTACATCGTCACCTACATGAATCAAAGTATGTGCAGTAACTGCCAGGCTGCATTTACATAAAGGATTCACTGTTCATAACATGTTTTGCCCTTAAATGTTCCCTGAACTGGATTTGGCATTGAAACCTGAGTATATGGGTCAGGTCAATGTTGTTATTTAAAGGTCTTTGTATTATAAAGCTGTGTAAATACATTAGTAATGTATTTTTAATATTTATGTTCACAGCTGTTGGCTCTTACTTGTTACAAAGAAAAATAATGTCCTGAACCCATACAGTTGGCCTTTATGTTCTTATTAATTAGTTCAGAAGTATAGAACGTACTCGGTTACTAACGTAACCTCGGTTCCCTGAGATACGGAACGAGTACAGCGTCTGTTTAAGACGCTTGGCGAAAACTCCTTTTTCTCCGATGACTGAAGCCTTTCAATAACGCAGTGTAACTACACGGCCATTGGTTCGTGTAGTGAATAAAAAACAAACCAATGGCTCAACAGCGGAGCTGCACGAGCCTATGGTGGTAAAGCCTGCCAAAGCCCGCCAGAATGGGCGGGGTCATCTGGCTATATATGCGGCACATCACCATTGGATCCTCAGGTTACTTCGACTGAAGCGACGACTGAGTCGTGCAGCTACATAGCAGAGCAAAGTACGCAGTACTCGTTCCGTATCTCAGGGAACCGAGGTTACGTTACTAACCGAGTACGTTTCCTATCGATACTTCACTCGTACTGCGTCTGTTTAAGACGCTTGGGGAACCAGTACAATCCCGCC